>NW_027514007.1:0-107492 GCF_048772815.1 Callospermophilus lateralis
TTTGTACTGATCATTACCACCACGTATCATCAAGTTTGCGTGAAAAAAATATTTGCTGGTATTTCAGAAACTCGTTGTTTCTTAGAAGCTTGGCAACCCCTATCAATGAATGTGCATGTGCCCAGTCTGTGCCTAGGGCTATTTGAAGAGGAAACAAACCATAGAGACAAAACTGAGAACATTTTTATTTTGTCAAGTTTCAAAGAGCTACTACAAACCATGTTGGGTTTAGAGTTCCAAATTCATATATCTATATAGGAGAGAACAGAGGGAAACCGAAAAATAAAAACTGCTCTTGTAAACGAACGCTTCAACCTAGAAGAGCAAAATTTGGTGAGCCAAGTGGGATTTGTGTACTTGTAATTACCACCAAGTATCATCAAGATTGGGTGAAAAAATATTTACTGGTATTTCGGAAACCCGTAATTTTTTTTGAGCTTGGCAAACCCTTTCAATGAAAGTGCTTTTCCACAGTCTCTGCTTAGGGTTACTTGAAGAGGAAACAAATCATAGAGACAAAACTGAGAACTCCTTAATTTTGTCAAGTTTCAAAGAGCTACTACAAACCATGTTGGATTTAGACTTCCAAATTCATCTATCTATATAGGAGAGAACAGAGGGAAACCAAAAATATAAGCTTCTACTGTAAACGAACGCTTCAACCTAGAAGAACAAAATTTGGTGAGCCAAGTGGGATTTGTGTACTTGTCATTACCACCAAGTATCATCAAGATTGGGTGAAAAAATATTTGCTGGTATTTCGGAAACTCGTTATTTCTTAGAAGCCTGGCAACCCCTCTCAATGAAAGTGCTTTTCCACAGTCTATGACTAGGGCTACTTGAAGAGGAAACAAAACATTAAGACAAAACTGAGAACTTCTTCATTTAGTCAAGTTTCAAAGAGCTACTACAATCCATGTTGGATTTAGAGTTCAAAATTCATATATCTATATAAAAAAGATCAGAGTGAAACCTAAAAATAAAAACTGCTACTGTAAACGAACGCTTCAACCTAGAAGAACACAATTTGGTGAGCCAAGTGGGATTTGTGTACTGATCATTACCACCACGTATCATCAAGTTTGGGTGAAAAAATATTTGCTGGTATTTGGGAAACTCATTATTTCTTAGAAGCTTGGCAACCCCACTCAATGAATGTGCTTTTCCCCAGTCTGTGCCTAGGGCTATTTGAGGAGGAAACAAACAATATAGACAAAACTGAGAACTTTTCTATTTTGTCTAGTTTCAAAGAGCTACTACCAACCATGTTGGATTTAGAGTTTCAAATTCATCTATCTATATAGGAGAGAACAGAGGGAAACCTAAAAATATAAACTGCTACTGTAAACGAACTCTTCAACCTAGAAGAACAAAATTTGGTGAGCCAATTGGGATTTGTGTACTTGTCATTACTACCAGGTATCATCAAGATTGGGTGAAAAAATATTTGCTGGTATTTCGGAAACTCGTAATTTCTTGGAAGCTTGGCAACCCCTTTCATTTAAAGTGGTTTTCCACAGTCTCTGCTTAGGGCTACATGAAGAGGAAACAAATCATAGAGACAAAACTGAGAACTCCTTTATTTTGTCACGTTTCAAAGAGCTACTACAAACCATGTTGGATTTAGAGTCCCAAATTCATCTATCTATATGGGAGAGAACAGAGTGAAACCTAAAAATAAAAACTGCTACTGTAAACGAACGCTTCAACCTAGAAGAGCACAATTTGGTGAGCCAAGTGGCATTGTGTACTGATCATTACCACCACGTATCATCCAGATTGGGTGAAAAAATATTTGCTGGTATTACGGAAACTCGTTATTTCTTAGAAGCTTGGCAACCCCTCTCAATGAATGTGCTTTTCCCCAGTCTGTGCCTAGGGCCATTTAAAGAGGAAACAAACCATAGAGAAAAAACTGAGAACTTTTTTATTTTGTCAAGTTTAAAAGAGCTACTACAAACCATGTTGGATTTAGAGTTCCAAATTCATCTATCTATATAGGAGAGAACAGAGGGAAACCTAAAAATAAAAACTGCTACTGTAAACGACCGCTTCAACCTAGAAGAGCAAAATTTTGTGAGCCATGTGGGATTTGTATACTTGTCATTACCACCAAGTATCATGAAGATTGGGTGAAAAAATATTTGCTGGTATTTCGCAAAACCATAATTTCTTGGGAGCTTGTCAAATCTTTTCAATGAAAGTGCTTTCCACAGTCTCTGCTTAGGGCTACTTGAAGAGGAAACAAATCATAGAGACAAAACTGAGAACTCCTTTATTTTCTCAAGTTTCAAAGAGCTACTACAAACCATGTTGGATTTAGAGTTCCAAATTCATCTATCTATATAAAAAAGAACAGAGTGAAACCTACAAATAAAAAACTGCTACTGTAAACGAACGCTTCAACTTAGAAGAATAAAATTTGGTGAGCCAAGTGGGATTTGTGTACTTGTCATTACCACCAAGTATCATCAAGATTGGGTGAAAAAATATTTGCTGGTATTTCGGAAACCCGTAATTTCGTGGAAGTTGGCAACCCCTTTCAATGGCAGTGCTTTTCCACAGTCTCTGTCTGGGCTAATTGAAGAGAAAACAAATCATAGAGACAAAATTGAGCACTACTTTTTTTGTCAAGTTTCAAAGAGCTAGTACAAACCATGTTGGATTTAGAGTTCCGAATTCATCTATCTATATAGGAGAGACAGAGAGAAACCTAAAAATAAAAACTGCTACTGTAAACGAACGCTTCAACCTAGAAGAACAAAATTTGGTTAGCCAAGTGGGATTTGTGTACTTGTCATTACCACCAAGTATCATCAAGATTGGGTGAAAAAATATTTGCTGGTATTTCTCAATCCCGTAATTTATTGGGAGCTTGGGAGAGCCTTTCAATGAAAGTGCTTTTCCACATTCTCTGCTTAGGGCTACTTGAAGAGGAAACAAATCATAGAGACAAAACTGAGAACTCCTTTATTTTGTCAAGTTTCAAAGAGCTACTACAAACGATGTTGGATTTAGAGTTCCAAATTCATCTATCTATATAGGAGAGAACAGAGGGAAACCTAAAAATATAAACTGCTACTGTAAACGAACGCTTCAACCTAGAAGAACACTATTTGGTGAGCCAAGTGGGATTTGTGTACTGATCATTACCAAAACGTATCATCAAGATGGCGTGAAAAAATATTTAATGGTATTTCAGAAACTCGTTATTTCTTAGAAGCTTTTCAAACCCTCTCAATGAATGTGCTTTTCCCCAGTCTGTGCCAAGGCTATTTGAAGAGGAAACAAACCATAGAGACAAAACTGAGAACTCCTTTATTTTTTCAAGTTTCAAAGAGCTACTACAAACCATGTTGGATTTAGAGTTCCAAATTCAGCTATTTATATAGGAAGGAACAGAGGGAAACCTAAAAATATAAACTGCTACTGTAAACGAACGCTTCAACCTAGAAGAACAAAATGTGGTGAGCCAAGTGGGATTTGTGTACTTGTCATTACAACCAAGTATCATCAAGATTGGGTGAAAAAATATTTGCTGGTATTTCGGAAACTCGTTATTTCTTGGAAGCTTGGCAACCCCTTTCAATGAAAGTGCTTTTCCACAGTCTGTCCCTCGAGCTACTTGAAGAGGAAACAAACCATAGAGACAAAACTGAGAACTACTTTATTTTGTCAAGTTTCAAGGACCTACTACTAACCATGTTGGATTTAGAGTTCCAAATTCATATATCTATATAGGAGAGAACAGTGTGAAACCTAAAAATATAAACTGCTACTGTAAACGAACGCTTCAACCTAGAAGAACAAAATTTGGTCAGTCAAGTGGGATTTGTGTACTTGTCATTACCACCACGTATCATCCAGATTGGGTGAAAAAATATTTGCTGGTATCTCGGAAACTCGTAATTTCTTGGAAGCTTGGCAACCCCTTTAAATGAAAGTGCTTTTCCACAGTCTCTGCTTAGTGCTACTTGAAGAGGAAACAAACCATAGAGACAAAACTGAGAAGTACTTTTTTTTGTCAAGTTTCAAAGAGCGACTACAAACCATGTTGGATTTAGAGTTCCAAATTCATCTATCTATATTGCAGAGAACAGAGGGAAACCTAAATATAAAAATGACTACTGTAGATGAACGCTTCAACCTAGAAGAAGAAAATTTGGTGAGCCATGTGGGATTTATGTACTTGTCATTAGCACCACGTTTCATCCAGATTGGGTGAAAAAATATTTGCTGGTATTTCGGTAACTCGTTATTTCTTAGAAGCTTGTCAACCCCTCTGAATGAAAGTGCTTTTCCACAGTCTGTGCCTAGTGCTACTTGAAGAGGAAATAATGAATAAAGACAAAACTGAGAACTCCTTTATTTTCTCAAGTTTCAAAGAGCTACTACAAACCATGTTGGATTTAGAGTTCCAAATTCATCTATCTATATAAAAAAGAACAGAGTGAAACCTACAAATAAAAAACTGCTACTGTAAACGAACGCTTCAACCTAGAAGAATAAAATTTGGTGAGCCAAGTGGGATTTGTGTACTTGTCATTACCACCAAGTATCATCAAGATTGGGTGAAAAAATATTTGCTGGTATTTCAGAAACCCGTAATTTCGTGGAAGTTGGCAACCCCTTTCAATGGCAGTGCTTTTCCACAGTCTCTGTCTGGGCTAATTGAAGAGGAAACAAATCATAGAGACAAAATTGAGCACTACTTTTTTTGTCAAGTTTCAAAGAGCTACTACAAACCATGTTGGATTTAGAGTTCCGAATTCATCTATCTATATAGGAGAGAACAGAGAGAAACCTAAAAATAAAAACTGCTACTGTAGACGAAAGCTTCAACCAAGAAGAACACAATTTGGTGAGCCAAGTGGGATTTGTGTACTGATCATTACCACCACGTATCATCAATATTGGGTGAAAAAGTATTTGCTGGTATTTCGGAAACTCGTTATTTCTTAGAAGCTTGCCAACCTCTCTCAATGAAAGTGCTTTTCCACAGTCTGTGCCTAGGGGTACTTGAAGAGGAAAAAAACCATAGAGAAAAAACTGAGAACAGCTTTATTTTGTCACGTTTCAAAGAGCTACTAAAAACCATGTTGGATTTAGAGTTCCAAATTCATCTATCTATATAGGAGAGAAAAGAGGGAAACCTAAATATAAAAACTGCTACTGTAGACAAACGCTTCAACCTAGAAGAACAAAATTTGTTGAGCCAAGTGGGATTTGTGTACTGATCATTACTACCAAGTATCATCAAGATTGGGTGAAAAAATATTTGCTGGTATTTCGGAAACTCGTTATTTCTTAGAAGATTGCAACCCCTCTCAATGAAAGTGTTTTTCTACAGTCTGTGCCTAGGGCTACTTGAAGAGGAAACAAACCATAGAGTCAAAACTGAGAACTCCTTTAGTTTGTCAAGTTTCAAAGAGCTACTACACACCATGTTGGATTTAGAGTTCCAAATTCATTTATCTATATAAAAGAGTACAGAGTGAAACCTAAAAATGAAAACTGCTACAATAAACGAACACTTCAACCTAGAAGAACAAATTTTTGTGAGTCAAGTGGGATTTGTGTACATGTCATTACCTCCACGTATCATCCAGATTGGGTGAAAAAATATTTGCTGGAATTTCGGAAACTCATTTTTTCTTAGAAGCCTTGCAACACCTCTAATGAAAGTGCTTTTCCACAGTCTGTGCCTAGGGCTACTTGAAAAGAAAACAAACCATGGAGACAAAACTGAGAACTCCTTTATTTTGTCAAGTTTCAAAGAGCTACTACAAACCATGTTGGATTTAGAGTTCCAAATTCATCTATCTATATAGGAGGGAACAGCGTGAAACCTAAAAATAAAAACTGCTACTGTAAACGAACGCTTCAACCTGGAAGAACAAAATTTGGTGAGCCACGTGGGATTTGTGTACTTGTCATTACCACCATGTATCATCAAAATTGGGTGAAAAAATATTTGGTGGTATTTCGGAAACTCGTAATTTCTTGGAAGCTTGGCAACCCCTTTCAATGAAATTGCTTTTCCAGAGTCTCTGCTTAGGACTACATGAAGAGGAAACAAACCATAGAGACAAAACTGAGAACTCCTTTTTTGTCAAGTTTCTAAGAGCTACTACAAACCATGTTGGATTTAGACTTCCAAAATCATCTATCTATATAGGAGAGGACAGAGGGAAACCTACATATAAAAACTGCTACTGTAGACGAACGCTTCAACCTAGAAGAACAAAATTTGATGAGCCAAGTGGGATTTGTGTACTGATCATTACCTCCAAGTATCATCAAGATTGGGTGAAAAAATATTTGCTGGTATTTCAGAAACTCGTTATTTGTTAGAAGCTTGCCAACCACTCTCAATGAAAGTGCTTTTCCACAGTCTGTGCCTAAGGCTACTTGAAGAGGAAACAAACCATAGACAAAACTGATAACTCCGTTATTTTGTCAAGTTTCAAAGAGCTACTACAAACCATGTTGGATTTAGAGTTTCAAATTAATCTATCTATATAGGAGAGAACAGAGTGAAACCTAAAAATAAAAACTGCTACTTTAAACCAACACTTCAACCTAGAAGAACAAAATTTGGTGAGCCAAGTGGGATTTGTGTACCTGACATTACCACCACGTATCATCAAGATTGGGTGAAAAAATGTTTGCTGGTATTTCGTAAACTCGTTATTTCCTAGATGCTTGGCAACCCCTCTAATGAAAGTGCTTTTCCACATTCTGTGCCTAGGGCTACTTGAAGAGGAAACAAACCATAGAGACAAAACTGAGAACTTCTTTATTTTGTCAAGTTTCAAAGAGCGACTACAAACCATGTTGGATTTATACTTCCAAATTCATCTATCCATATAAAAGATAATAGAGTGAAGCCTAAAAATAAAAACTGCTACTGTAAACGAACACTACAACCTAGAAGAACAAAATTTGGTGAGGCCAGTGGGATTTGTGTACCTGTCATTACCACCACGTATCATCAATATTGGGTGAAAAAGTATTTAGTCGTATTTCGGAAACTCGTTATTTCTTAGAAGCTTGGCAACCCCTCTAAATGAAAGTGCTTTTCCACAGTCTGTGCCTAGGGGTACTTGAAGAGGAAACAAACCATAGAGAAAAAACTGAGAACAGCTTTATTTTGTCACGTTTCAAAGAGCTACTACAAACCATGTTGGATTTAGAGTTCCACATACATATATCTGTATAGGAGAGAACAGTGTGAAACCTAAATATAAAAACTCCTACTGTAGACGAACTCTTAAACCTAGAAGAACAAAATTTGGTGAGCCAAGTGGGATTTGTGTACTGATCATTACCACGAAGGATCATCAAGATTGGGTGAAAAATTATTTGCTGGTATTTCGGAAACTTGTTATTTCTTGAAAGCTTGGCAACCCCTCTCAATGAAAGTGCTTTTCCACAGTCTGTGCCTAGGGCTACCTGAAGAGAAAACAAACCATAGAGACAAAACTGAGAACTCCTTTAGTTTGTCAAGTTTCAAAGAGCTACTACAAACCATGTTGGATTTAGATTTCCAAATTTCATCTATCTATATAGTAGAGAACAGAGTGAAACCAAAAATAAAAACTGCAACTGTAAACGAACGCTTCCACCAAGAAGAAAAAAATTTGGTGAGCCAAGTGGTATTTGTTTCCTTGTCATTACGACCACGTACCATCAAGATTGGGTGAAAAAATATTTGCTGGTATTTCGGAAACTCCTTTAGTTTGTCAAGTTTCAAAGAGCTATTACAAACCATGTTGGATTTAGAGTTCCAAATTCATCTATCTATATAGGAGAGAACAGAGTGAAACCTAAAAATAGAAACTGCTACTGTAAAAGAAAGCTTCAACCTAGAAGAACAAAATTGGGTGAGTCAAGTGGGATTTATGTACCGATCATTACCACCAAGTATCATCAAGATTGGGTGAAAAAATATTTGCTGGTATTTCGGAAACTCGTTATTTCTTAGAAGCTTGGCAACCCCTCTCACTGAAAGTGCTTTTCTACAGTCTGTGCCTAGGGCTACTTGAAGAGGAAACAAACAATAGACAAAACTGACAACTCGGTTATTTTGTCAAGTTTCAAAGAGCTACTACAAACCATGTTGGATTTAGAGTTCCAAATTCATCTATCTATATAGGAGGGAACAGCGTGTAACCTAAAAATAAAAACTGCTACTGTAAACGAACGCTTCAACCTAGAAGAACAAAATTTGGTGAGACACGTGGGATTTGTGTACTTGTCATTACCACCATGTATCATCAAAATTGAGTGAAAAAATATTTGCTGGTGTTTTGGAAACTCGAAATTTCTGGGAAGCTTGCCAACACCTTTCAAATAAATTGCTTTTCCACAGTCTGTGCCTAAGTCTACTTCAAGAGGAAACAAACCATAGAGAAAAAACTGAGAACTCCTTTATTTTGTCAAGTTTCAAAGAGCTACTACAAACTATGTTGGATTTACAGTTCCAAATTCATCTATCTATATAGGAGAGAACAGAGTGAAACATAATATAAAAATTGCTACTGTAGACGAACGCTTCAACATAGAAGAACAAAATTTGGTGAGAAGGTGGGATTTGTGCACTGATCATTACCAACACGTATCGTCAAGATTGGCTGAAAAAGTATTTGCTGGTATTTCGGTAACTCTTTATTTCTTAGACTTGGCAACCCCTCTCAATCAAATTGCTTTTCCACAGTCTGTGCCTAGGGCTACTTGAAAAGGAAACAAACCTTAGAGACAAAACTGAGAACTCCTTTATTTTGTCAAGTTTCAAAGAGCTACTACAAACCATGTTGAATTTACTGTTCCAAATTCATCTATCTATATAGGAGAGAACAGAGGGAAACCTAAAAATATAAACTGCTCGTGTAAACGAACACTTCAAACTAGAAGAACAAAATTTGGTGAGCCAAGTGGGATTTGTGTACTTGTCTTTTCCACCACGTATCATCAAGATTGGGTGAAAAAAATTTTGCTGCTATTTCGGCAACTGGTTATTTCTTGGAAGCTTGGCAAACTTTTTCAAAGAAAGTTCTTCTCCACAGTCTGTGCCTAGGGCTACTAGAAGAGGAAACAAACCATAGAGACAAAACTGAGATCTCCTTTGTTTTGTCAAGTTTCAAAAAGCTACTAGAAACCATGTAGGATTTACAGTTCCAAATTCAACTATCTATATAGGAGAGAACAGAGGAAAACCTAAATATAAAACTGCTACTGTAGACGAACGCTTCAACCTAGAAGAATACAATTTGGTGAGCCAAGTGGGATTTGGGTACTGATCATTACCACCAAGTATCATCAAGATTGGGTGAAAAAATATTTGCTGGTATTTCGGAAACTCGTTATTTCTTAGAATCTTGGAAACCCCTCTCAATGAAAGTGCTTTTCCACAGTCTCTGCTTATGGCTACTTGAAGAGGAAACAAACCATAGAGGCAAAACTGAGAACTTCTTTATTTTGTCAAGTTTCAAAGAGCTACTACAAACCATGTTGGATTTAGACTTCCAAATTCATCTATCTGTATAGGAGAGAACAGAGTGAAACCTAAATATAAAAACTGCTACTCTAGACGAACACTTCAACCTAGAAGAAGAAAATTTTTTGAGCCAAGTGGGATTTGTGTACTGATCATTACCACCAATTATCATCAAGATTGGGTGAAAAAATATTTGCTGGTATTTCGGAAACTCGTTATTTCTTAGAAGCTTGGCAACCCCTCTCAATGAAAGTGCTTTTCTACAGTCTGTGCCTAGGGCTACTTGAAGAGGAAACAAACCATAGACAAAACTGATAACTCCGTTATTTTGTCAAGTTTCAAAGAGCTACTACAAACCATGTTGGATTTAGTGTTCCAAATTCATCTATCTATATAGGAGAGAACAGAGGGAACCCTAAAAATATAAACTGCTACTGTAAAAGAACGCTTCAAACTAGAAGAACAAAATTTGGTGAGCCAAGTGGGATTTGTGTACCGATCATTACCACCAAGTATCATCAAGATTGGGTGAAAAAATATTTGCTGGTATTTCGGAAACTCGTTATTTCTTAGAAGCTTGGCAACCCCTCTAATGAAAGTGCTTTTCCACAGTCTGTGCCTAAGTCTACTTGAAGAGGAAAGAAACCATAGAGAAAAAACTGAGAACTCCTTTATTTTGTCAAGTATCAAAGAGCTACTACGAACCATGTTGGATTTAGAGTTCCAAATACATGTATCTGTATAGGAGAGAACATTGTGAAACCTAAATATAAAAACTGCTACTGTACGAACGCTTCAACCTAGAAGAACAAAATTTGGTGAGCCAAGTGGGATTTGTGTACTGATCATTACCACCAACGATCATCAAGATTGGGTGAAAAATTATTTGTGGATATTTCAGAAACTCGCTATTTCTTAAAAGCTTGGCAACCCCTCTCAATGAAAGTGCTTTTCCACAGTCTGTGTCTAGGGCTACCTGAAGAGGAAACAAACCATGGAGACAAAACTGAGAACTCCTTTAGTTTGTCAAGTTTCAAAGAGCTACTACATACCATGTTGGATTTAGAGTTCCAAATTCAGCTATCTATATAAAAAGAACAGTATGAAACCTAAAAATAAAAACTGCTACAATAAACGAACACTTCAACCTAGAAGAACAAAATTTGGTGAGGCAAGTTGCATTTGTGTACCTGTCATTACCTCCACGTATCATCCAGATACTGTAAACTAACGCTTCAAAGTAGAATAACAAAATTTGGTGAGACAAGTAGGATTTGTGTACCGATCATTGCCACCAAGTATCATCAAGATTGGGTGAAAAAATATTTGCTGGTATTTCCGAAACTCGTTATTTCTTAGAGCTTGGCAACACCTCTAATTGATGTGCTTTTCCACAGTCTGTGCCTAGGGATACCTGAAAAGAAAACAAACCGTAGAGACAAAACTGAGAACTCCTTTATTTTGTCAAGTTTCAAAGAGCTACTTCAAACCATGTTGGATTTAGAATTCCAAATTCATCTATCTATATAGGAGAGAACAGAGGGAAACCTAAATATAAAAACTGCTACTGTAGACGAACGCTTAAACCTAGAAGAACAAAATTTGGTGAGCCATGTGGTATTTGTGTACTGATCATTACCACCAAGTATCATCAAGATTGGGTGAAAATATTTGATGGTATTTCGGTAAAACGTTATTTATTAGAAGCTTGGCAACCCCTCTCAATGAAAGTGCTTTTCCCCTCTGTGCCTAGGGCTACTTGAAGAGGAAACAAACTATAGAGACAAAACTGAGAACTCCTTTACTTTGTCAAGTTTCAAAGAGCTACTACAAACCATGTTGGATTTAGAGTTTCAAATTTATCTATCTATGTAGGAGAGAACAGAGTGAAACCTAAAAATAAAAACTGCTACTTTAAACCAACGCTTCAACTTAGAAGAACAAAATTTGGTGAGCCAAGTGAGATTTGTGTACTTGTCATTACCACCACATATCATCAAGATTGGGTGAAAAAATATTTGCTGGTATTTCAGAAACTCGCAATTTCTTGGAAGCTTGGAAACCCCTTTCAATGAAAGTGGTTTTCCACAGTCTCTTCTTAGGGCCACTTGTAGACTATACAAACCATAAAGACAAAACTGAGAACTCCTTTTTTTGTCAAGTTTCAAAGACCTACTACAAACCATGTTGGATTTAGAGTTCCAAATTCATCTATCTATATAGGAGAGAACAGATGGAACCCTAAAAATATAAACTACTACTGTAAAAGAACGCTTCAAACTAGAAGAACAAAATTTGGTGAGCCAAGTGGGATTTGTGTACCGATCATTACCACCAAGTATCATCAAGATTGGGTGAAAAAATATTTGCTGGTATTTCGGAAACTCGTTATTTCTTAGATGCTTGGCAACCCCTCTAATGAAAGTGCTTTTCCACAGTCTGCGCCTAGGGCTACTTGAAGAGGAAACAAACCATAGAGACAAAACTGAGAACTCCTTTATTTTGTCAAATTTCAAAGAGCTACTACAAACTATGTTGGATTTAGTGCTCCAAATTCATCTATCTATATAGGAGAGAAAAGAGTGTAACCTAAATATAAAAACTGCTACTGTAGACGAACGCTTCAACCTAGAAGAACAAACTTTGTTGAGCCAAGTGGGATGTGTGTACCGATCATTACCACCAAGTATCATCAAGATTGGGTGAAAAAATATTTGCTGGTATTTCGGAAACTCGTAATTTCTTGGAAGCTTGGCAACCCCTTTCAATGAAATTGCTTTTCCACAGTCTGTGCCTAGGGCTACTTGAAGAGGAAACAAACATAGAGACAAAACTGAGAACTCCTTTATTTTGTCAAGTTTCAAAGAGCTACTACAAACCATGTTGGATTTAGAGTTCCAAATTCATCTATCTATATAGGAGAGAACAGAGGGAAACCTAAATATAAAAACTGCTACTGTAGACGAACGCTTAAACCTAGAAGAACAAAATTTGGTGAGCCATGTGGGATTTGTGTACTGATCATTAACACCAAGTATCATCAAGATTGGGTGAAAATATTTGATGATATTTCGGTAACTCGTTATTTCTTTGAAGCTTGGCAACCCCTCTCAATGAATGTGCTTTTACACAGTCTGTGCTTAGGGCTACTTGAAGAGGAAACAAACCATAGACAAAACTGATAACTCCGTTATTTTGCAAAGTTTCAAAGAGCTACTACAAACCATGGTGGATTTAGAGTTCCAAATTCATCTATCTATATAGGAGAGAACAGAGGGAACCCTAAAAATATAAACGGCTACTGTAAAAGAACGATTCAAACTAGAAGAACAAATTTTGGTGAGCCAAGTGGGATTTGTGTACCGATCATTACCACCAAGTATCATCAAGATTGGGTGAAAAAATATTTGCAGGTATTTCGGAAACTCGTTATTTCTTAGATGCTTGGCAACCCCTCTAATGAAAGTGCTTTTCCACAGTCTGTGCGTAGGGCTACTTGAAGAGGAAACAAACCATAGAGACAAAACTGAGAACTCCTTTATTTTGTCAAGTTTCAAAGAGCTACTACAAACCATGTTGGATTTAGTGCTCCAAATTCATCTATCTATATAGGAGAGAAAAGAGTGTAACCTAAATATAAAAACTGCTACTGTAGACGAACGCTTCAACCTAGAAGAACAAACTTTGTTGAGCCAAGAGGGATGTGTGTACCGATCATTACCACCAAGTATCATCAAGATTGGGTGAAAAAATATTTGCTGGTATTTCGGAAACTCGTAATTTCTTGGAAGCTTGGCAACCCCTTTCAATGAAATTGCTTTTCCACAGTCTGTGCCTAGGGCTACTTGAAGAGGAAACAAACATAGAGACAAAACTGAGAACTCCTTTATTTTGTCAAGTTTCAAAGAGCTACTACAAACCATGTTGGATTTAGAGTTCCAAATTCATCTATCTATATAGGAGAGAACAGAGGGAAACCTAAATATAAAAACTGCTACTGTAGACGAACGCTTAAACCTAGAAGAACAAAATTTGGTGAGCCATGTGGGATTTGTGTACTGATCATTAACACCAAGTATCATCAAGATTGGGTGAAAATATTTGATGATATTTCGGTAACTCGTTATTTCTTTGAAGCTTGGCAACCCCTCTCAATGAATGTGCTTTTACACAGTCTGTGCTTAGGGCTACTTGAAGAGGAAACAAACCATAGACAAAACTGATAACTCCGTTATTTTGCAAAGTTTCAAAGAGCTACTACAAACCATGGTGGATTTAGAGTTCCAAATTCATCTATCTATATAGGAGAGAACAGAGGGAACCCTAAATATATAAACGGCTACTGTAAAAGAACGATTCAAACTAGAAGAACAAATTTTGGTGAGCCAAGTGGGATTTGTGTACCAATCATTACCACCAAGTATCATCAAGATTGGGTGAAAAAATATTTGCTGGTATTTCGGAAACTCGTTATTTCTTAGAAGCTTGGCAACCCCTCTAATGAAAGTGTTTTTCCACAGTCTGTGCCAAGGGCTACTTGAAGAGGAAACAAAGCATAGAGACAAAACTGAGAACTCCTTTATTTTGTCAAGATTCAAAGAGCTACTACGAACCATGCTGTATTTAGAGTTCCAAATACATATATCTGTATAGGAGAGAACAGTGTGAAACCTAAATATAAAAACTGCTACTGTATACGAATGCTTCAACCTAGAAGAACAAAATTTGGTGAGCCAAGTGGGATTTGTGTTCTGATGATTACCACCAAGGATCATCAAGATTGGGTGAAAAATTATTTGCTTTTATTTCGGAAATTCGTTATTTCTTAAAAGCTTGGCAACCCTTCTCAATGAAATTGCTTTTCCACAGTCTGTGCCTAGGGCTACCTGAAGAGGAAACAAACCATAGAGACAAAACTGAGAACTCCTTTAGTTTGTCAAGTTTCAAAGAGCTACTACACACCATGTTGGATTTAGAGTTCCAAATTCATCTATGTATATAAAAGAGAACAGAGTGAAACCTAAAAATAAAAACTGCTACAGTAAACGAACAATTCAACCTAAAGAACAAAATTTGGTGAGGCAAGTGGGATTTGTGTACCTGTCATTACCTCCACGTATCATCCAGATTGGGTGAAAAAATATTTGCTGGAATTTCGGAAACTCATTATTTCTTAGAAGCCTTGCAACACCTCTAATGAAAGTGCTTTTCCACAGACTGTGCCTAGGGCTACTTGAAAAGAAAACAAACCATGGAGACAAAACTGAGAACTCCTTTATTTTGACAAGTTTCAAAGAGCTACTAAAAACCATGTTGGATTTAGAGTTCCAAAATCATCTATCTATATAGGAGGGAACAGCGTGGAACCTAAAAATATAAACTGCTACTGTAAATAAACACTTCAACCTAGAAGAACAAAATTTGGTGAGCCACGTTGGATTTGTGTACTTGTCATTACCACCATGTATCATCAAAATTGAGTGAAAAAATATTTGCTGGTGTTTCGGAAACTCGTAATTTCTGGGAAGATTGCCAAACCCTTTCAATGAAATTGCTTTTCCAGAGTCTCTGCTTAGGACTACATGAAGAGGAAACAAACCATAGAGACAAAACTGAGAACTCCTTTTTTGTCAAGTTTCTAAGAGCTGCTACAAAAAATGTTGGATTAAGACTTCCAATATCATCTATCTATATAGGTGAGAACAGAGGGAAACCTACATATAAAAACTGCTACTGTAGACTAACGCTTCAACCTAGAAGAACAAAATTTGATGAGCCAAGTGGGATTTGTGTACTGATCATTACCACCAAGTATCACCAAGATTGGGTGAAAAAATATTTGCTGGTATTTCGATAACTCGTTATTTCTTAGAAGCTTGGAAACCCCTCTCAATGAATGTGCTTTTCCACAGTCTGTGCCTAGGGCTACTTGAAGAGGAAACAAACTATAGAGACAAAACTGAGAACTCCTTTATTTTGTCAAGTTTCAAAGAGCTACTACAAACCATGTTGGATTTAGAGTTTCAAATTAATCTATCGATATAGGAGAGAACAGAGTGCAACCTAAAAATAAAAACTGCTACTTTAAACCAACACTTCAACCTAGAAGAACAAAATTTGGTGAGCCAAGTGGGGTTTGTGTACCTGACATTACCACCACGTATCATCAAGATTGGGTGAAAAAATATTTGCTTGTATTTCGGAAACTCCTTATTTCTTAGATGCTTGGCAACCCCTCTAATGAAAGTGCATTTCCACAGTCTGAGCCTAGGGCTACTTGAAGAGGAAACAAACCATAGAGACAAAACGGAGAACTTCTTTATTTTGTCAAGTTTCAAAGAGCTACTACAAACCATGTTGGATTTATACTTCCAAATTCATTTATCTATATAAAAGGTAACAGAGTGAAGCCTAAAAATAAAAACTGCTACTGTAAACGAACACTACAACCTAGAAGAACAAAATTTGGTGAGGCAAGTGGGATTTGTGTACCTGTCATTACCACCACGTATCATCCAGATTGGGTGAAACAATATTTGCTGGTATTTCGGAAACTCGTAATTTCTAAGAAGCTTGGCAACCCCTTTCAGTGAAAGTGCTTTTCCACAGTCTGTGCCTAGGGTTACTTGAAGAGGAAACAAACCATAGAGACAAAACTGAGAACTCCTTTATTTTCTCAAGTTTCAAAGAGCTACTACAAACCTTGTTGGATTTAGAATTCCAAATTCATCTATCTATATAGGAGGGAACAGCTTGAAACCTAAAAATATAAACTGCTACTGTAAACGAACGCTTCAACCTAGAAGAACAAAATTTAATGAGCCAAGTGGCATTTGTGTACTGATCATTACCACCAAGTATCATCAAGATTTGGTGAAAAAATATTTGCTGGTATTTCAGAAACTCGTTATTTGTTAGAAGCTTGGCAGCCCCTCTCAATGAAAGTGCTTTTCCACAGTTTTTGCCTAGGACTACTTGAAGAGGAAACAAACCATAGAGGCAAAACTGAGAACTCCTTTATTTTGTCAAGTTTCAAAGAGCTACTACAAACCATGTTGGATTTAGACTTCCAAATTCATCTATCTGTATAGGAGAGAACAGAGTGAAACCTAAATATAAAAACTGCTACTCTAGACGAACGCTTCAACCTAGGAGAACAAAATTTGCTGAGTCAAGTTTGATTTGTGTACTGATCATTACCACCAAGTATCATCAAGATTGGGTGAAAAAATATTTGCTGGTATTTCAGAAACTCGTTATTTCTTAGAAGCTTGGCAACAACTCTCAATGAAAGTGCTTTTCCACAGTCTGTGCCTAGGGCTACTTGAAGAGGAAACAAACCATAGAGACGAAACTGAGAACTCCTTTATTTTGTCAAGTTTCAAAGAGCTACTACAAACCATGTTGGATTTAGAGTTCCAAATTCATCTATCTATATAGTAGGGAACAGAGTGAAACCTAAAAATAAAAAAATGCTACTGTAAATGAACGCTTCAACCTAGAAGAACAAAAATTGGTGAGCCATGTGGGATTTGTGTACTTTTCATTACCACCATGTATCATAAAGATTGGGTGAAAAAATATTTGCTGGTATTTCGGAAACTCGTAATTTCTTGGAAGCTTGGCAACCCCTTTCAATGGAATTTCTTTTCCACAGTCTCTGCTTAGGGCTACATGAAGAGGAAACAAACCATAGAGACCTAAATGAGAACTCCTTTTTTTGTCACGTTTCTAAGAGCTACTACAAACCATGTTGGATTTAGAGTTCCAAATTCATCTATCTATATAGGAGAGAACAGAGGGAACCCTAAAAACATAAACTGCTACTGCAAACGAACGCTTCAAATTTGAAGAACAAAATTTGGTGAGCCAAGTGGGATTTGTGTAATTGTCATTACCACCACGTATCATCAAGATTGGTTAAAAAAATATTTGCTGGTATTTCGGAAACTCGTTATATGTTAGAAGCTTGGCAACCCCTCTCAATGAAAGTGCTTTTCCACAGTCTGTGGCTAGTGCTACTTGAAGAGGAAACAAAGCATAGAGACAAAACTGAGAACTCCTTTATTTTGTCAAGATTCAAAGAGCTACTACGAACCATGCTGTATTTAGAGTTCCAAATACATATATCTGTATAGGAGAGAACAGTGTGAAACCTAAATATAAAAACTGCTACTGTATACGAACGCTTCAACCTAGAAGAACAAAATTTGGTGAGCCAAGTGGGATTTGTGTTCTGATGATTACCACCAAGGATCATCAAGATTGGGTGAAAAATTATTTGCTTTTATTTCGGAAATTCGTTATTTCTTAAAAGCTTGGCAACCCTTCTCAATGAAATTGCTTTTCCACAGTCTGTGCCTAGGGCTACCTGAAGAGGAAACAAACCATAGAGACAAAACTGAGAACTCCTTTAGTTTGTCAAGTTTCAAAGAGCTACTACACACCATGTTGGATTTAGAGTTCCAAATTCATCTATGTATATAAAAGAGAACAGAGTGAAACCTAAAAATAAAAACTGCTACAGTAAACGAACAATTCAACCTAAAGAACAAAATTTGGTGAGGCAAGTGGGATTTGTGTACCTGTCATTACCTCCACGTATCATCCAGATTGGGTGAAAAAATATTTGCTGGAATTTCGGAAACTCATTATTTCTTAGAAGCCTTGCAACACCTCTAATGAAAGTGCTTTTCCACAGACTGTGCCTAGGGCTACTTGAAAAGAAAACAAACCATGGAGACAAAACTGAGAACTCCTTTATTTTGACAAGTTTCAAAGAGCTACTAAAAACCATGTTGGATTTAGAGTTCCAAAATCATCTATCTATATAGGAGGGAACAGCGTGGAACCTAAAAATATAAACTGCTACTGTAAATAAACACTTCAACCTAGAAGAACAAAATTTGGTGAGCCACGTTGGATTTGTGTACTTGTCATTACCACCATGTATCATCAAAATTGAGTGAAAAAATATTTGCTGGTGTTTCGGAAACTCGTAATTTCTGGGAAGATTGCCAAACCCTTTCAATGAAATTGCTTTTCCAGAGTCTCTGCTTAGGACTACATGAAGAGGAAACAAACCATAGAGACAAAACTGAGAACTCCTTTTTTGTCAAGTTTCTAAGAGCTGCTACAAAAAATGTTGGATTAAGACTTCCAATATCATCTATCTATATAGGTGAGAACAGAGGGAAACCTACATATAAAAACTGCTACTGTAGACTAACGCTTCAACCTAGAAGAACAAAATTTGATGAGCCAAGTGGGATTTGTGTACTGATCATTACCACCAAGTATCACCAAGATTGGGTGAAAAAATATTTGCTGGTATTTCGATAACTCGTTATTTCTTAGAAGCTTGGAAACCCCTCTCAATGAATGTGCTTTTCCACAGTCTGTGCCTAGGGCTACTTGAAGAGGAAACAAACTATAGAGACAAAACTGAGAACTCCTTTATTTTGTCAAGTTTCAAAGAGCTACTACAAACCATGTTGGATTTAGAGTTTCAAATTAATCTATCGATATAGGAGAGAACAGAGTGCAACCTAAAAATAAAAACTGCTACTTTAAACCAACACTTCAACCTAGAAGAACAAAATTTGGTGAGCCAAGTGGGGTTTGTGTACCTGACATTACCACCACGTATCATCAAGATTGGGTGAAAAAATATTTGCTTGTATTTCGGAAACTCCTTATTTCTTAGATGCTTGGCAACCCCTCTAATGAAAGTGCATTTCCACAGTCTGAGCCTAGGGCTACTTGAAGAGGAAACAAACCATAGAGACAAAACGGAGAACTTCTTTATTTTGTCAAGTTTCAAAGAGCTACTACAAACCATGTTGGATTTATACTTCCAAATTCATTTATCTATATAAAAGGTAACAGAGTGAAGCCTAAAAATAAAAACTGCTACTGTAAACGAACACTACAACCTAGAAGAACAAAATTTGGTGAGGCAAGTGGGATTTGTGTACCTGTCATTACCACCACGTATCATCCAGATTGGGTGAAACAATATTTGCTGGTATTTCGGAAACTCGTAATTTCTAAGAAGCTTGGCAACCCCTTTCAGTGAAAGTGCTTTTCCACAGTCTGTGCCTAGGGTTACTTGAAGAGGAAACAAACCATAGAGACAAAACTGAGAACTCCTTTATTTTCTCAAGTTTCAAAGAGCTACTACAAACCTTGTTGGATTTAGAATTCCAAATTCATCTATCTATATAGGAGGGAACAGCTTGAAACCTAAAAATATAAACTGCTACTGTAAACGAACGCTTCAACCTAGAAGAACAAAATTTAATGAGCCAAGTGGCATTTGTGTACTGATCATTACCACCAAGTATCATCAAGATTTGGTGAAAAAATATTTGCTGGTATTTCAGAAACTCGTTATTTGTTAGAAGCTTGGCAGCCCCTCTCAATGAAAGTGCTTTTCCACAGTTTTTGCCTAGGACTACTTGAAGAGGAAACAAACCATAGAGGCAAAACTGAGAACTCCTTTATTTTGTCAAGTTTCAAAGAGCTACTACAAACCATGTTGGATTTAGACTTCCAAATTCATCTATCTGTATAGGAGAGAACAGAGTGAAACCTAAATATAAAAACTGCTACTCTAGACGAACGCTTCAACCTAGGAGAACAAAATTTGCTGAGTCAAGTTTGATTTGTGTACTGATCATTACCACCAAGTATCATCAAGATTGGGTGAAAAAATATTTGCTGGTATTTCAGAAACTCGTTATTTCTTAGAAGCTTGGCAACAACTCTCAATGAAAGTGCTTTTCCACAGTCTGTGCCTAGGGCTACTTGAAGAGGAAACAAACCATAGAGACGAAACTGAGAACTCCTTTATTTTGTCAAGTTTCAAAGAGCTACTACAAACCATGTTGGATTTAGAGTTCCAAATTCATCTATCTATATAGTAGGGAACAGAGTGAAACCTAAAAATAAAAAAATGCTACTGTAAATGAACGCTTCAACCTAGAAGAACAAAAATTGGTGAGCCATGTGGGATTTGTGTACTTTTCATTACCACCATGTATCATAAAGATTGGGTGAAAAAATATTTGCTGGTATTTCGGAAACTCGTAATTTCTTGGAAGCTTGGCAACCCCTTTCAATGGAATTTCTTTTCCACAGTCTCTGCTTAGGGCTACATGAAGAGGAAACAAACCATAGAGACCTAAATGAGAACTCCTTTTTTTGTCACGTTTCTAAGAGCTACTACAAACCATGTTGGATTTAGAGTTCCAAATTCATCTATCTATATAGGAGAGAACAGAGGGAACCCTAAAAACATAAACTGCTACTGCAAACGAACGCTTCAAATTTGAAGAACAAAATTTGGTGAGCCAAGTGGGATTTGTGTAATTGTCATTACCACCACGTATCATCAAGATTGGTTAAAAAAATATTTGCTGGTATTTCGGAAACTCGTTATATGTTAGAAGCTTGGCAACCCCTCTCAATGAAAGTGCTTTTCCACAGTCTGTGGCTAGTGCTACTTGAAGAGGAAAAAAACCACAGAGAGAAAACTGAGAACTCCTTTATTTTCTCAAGTTTCAAAGAGCTACTACAAACCATATTGGATTTAGAGTTTCAAATTCATCTATCTATATAGGAGAGAACAGAGGGAATCCTAAAAATATAAACTGCTACTGTAAACGAACGCTTCAACCTAGAAAGACAAAATTTGGTGAGCCAAGTGGGATTTGTGTACCGATCATTACCACCAAGTATCATAAAGATTGGGTGAAAAAATATTTCCTGGTATTTCAGAAACTCGTTATTTCTTGGAAGCTTGGCAACCCCTTTCAAAGAAAGTGCTTTTCCACAGTCTGTGCTTAGGACTACTTGAAGAGAAAACAAACCATAGAGAAAACTGAGAACTACTTTATTTTGTCAAGTTTCAAAGAGCTCCTACAAACCATGTCGGATTTAGACTTCTAAATTCATCTATCTATATAAGAGAGAACAGAGTGAAACCAACATATAAAAACTGCTACTGTATACGAAAGCTTCAACCTAGAAGAACACAATTTGGTGAGCCAAGTGGGATTTGTGTACTGATCATTACCACCACGTATCATCAATATTGGGTGAAAAAATATTTGCTGGTATTTCAAAAACTCGTTATTTCTTAGAAGCTTGCCAACCCCTCTCAATGAAAGTGCTTTTCCACAGTCTGTGCCTAGGGCTACTTCAAGAGGAAACAAACCATAGAGAAAAAACTGAGAACAGCTTTGTTTTGTCACGTTTCAAAGAGCTACTAAAAACCATGTTGGATTTAGAGTTCCAAATTCATCTATCTATATAGGAGAGAACAGAGGGAAACCTAAATATAAAAACTGCTACTGTAGACGAACGCTTCAACCTAGAAGAACAAAATTTGATGAGCCAAGTGGGATTTGTGTACTGACCATTACCACCAAGTATCATCAAGATTGGGTGAAAAAATATTTGCGGGTATTTCAGAAACTCGTTATTTGTTAGAAGCTTGTCAACCCCTCTCAATGAAAGTGCTTTTCTACAGTCTGTGCCTAGGGCTACTTGAAGAGGGAACAAACCATAGACAAAACTGATAACTCCGTTATTTTGTCAAGTTTCAAAGAGCTACTACAAACCATGTTGGATTTAGAGTTCCAAATTCATCTATCTATATAGGAGAGAACAGAGGGAACCCTAAAAATATAAACTGCTACTGTAAAAGAACGCTTCAAACTAGAAGAACAAAATTTGGTGAGCCAAGTGGGATTTGTGTACCGATCATTACCACCAAGTATCATCAAGATTGGGTGAAAAAATATTTGCTGGTATTTCGGAAACTCGTTATTTCTTAGAAGCTTGGCAACCCCTCTAATGAAAGTGCTTTTCCACAGTCTGTGCCTAAGTCTATTTGAAGAGGAAAGAAACCATAGAGAAAAAACTGAGAACTCCTTTATTTTGTCAAGTTTCAAAGAGCTACTAAGAACCATGTTGGATTTAGAGTTCCAAATTCACCTATCTATATAAGAGAGAACAGAGTGAAACCTAAATATAAAAACTGCTACTGTACGAACGCTTCAACCTAGAAGAACAAAATTTGGTGAGCCAAGTAGGATTTGTGTACTGATCATTACCACCAAGGATCATCAAGATTGGGTGAAAAATTATTTGCGGGTATTTCGGAAACTCGTTATTTCTTAAAAGCTTGGCAACCCCTCTCAATGAAAGTGCTTTTCCACAGTCTGTGTCTTGGGCTACCTGAACAGGAAACAAACCATGGAGACAAAACTGAGAACTCCTTTAGTTTTTCAAGTTTCAAAGAGATACTACATACCATGTTGGATTTAGAGTTCCAAATTCATCTATCGATATAAAAGAGAACATAGTGAAACCTAAAAATAAAAACTGCTATTCTAGACGAATGCTTCAACCTAGAAGAACAAAATTTGGTGAGGCAAGTGGGATTTGTGTACCTGTCATTACCACCACGTATCATCAAGATTGGGTGAAAAAATATTTGCTGGTGTTTCGGAAACTCGTAATTTCTGGGAAGCTTGCCAACCCTTTCAAAGAAATTGCTTTTCCACAGTCCGTGCCTAAGTCTACTTCAAGAGGAAACAAACCATAGAGAATAAATTGAGAACTCCTTTATTTTGTCAAGTTTCAAAGAGCTACTACAAACCATGTTGGATTTAGAGTTCCAAATACATGTATCTGTATAGGAGAGAACAGTGTGAAACCTAAATATAAAAACTGCTACTGTACGAACGCTTCAACCTAGAAGAACAAAATTTGGTGAGCCATGTGGGATTTGTGTACTTATCATTACCACCAAGTATCATCAAGATTGGGTGAAAAAATATTTGCTGGTATTTCAGAAACTCGTTATTTGTTAGAAGCTTGGCAGCCCCTCTCAATGAAAGTGCTTTTCCAAAGTTTGTGCCTAGGGCTACTTGAAGAGGAAACAAACCATAGAGGCAAAACTGAGAACTCCTTTATTTTGTCAAGTTTCAAAGAGCTACTACAAACCATGTTGGATTTAGAGTTCCAAATTCATATATGTGTATAGGAGAGAACAGAGTGAAACCTAAGTATAAATACTGCTACTCTAGACGAATGCTTCAACCTAGGAGAACAAAATTTGCTGAGTCAAGTTTGATTTGTGTACTGATCATTACCACCAAGTATCATCAAGATTGGGTGAAAAAATATCTGCTGGTATTTCGGAAACTCGTTATTTCATAGAAGCTTGGCAACCCCTCACAATGAAAGTGCTTTCCAAAGTCTGTGCCTAGGGCTACTTGAACAGGAAACAAACCACAGAGACAAAACTGAGAACTCCTTTATTTTGTCAAGTTTCAAAGAGCTACTACAAACCATGTTGGATTTAGAGTTCTAAATTCATCTATCTATATAGGAGAGAACAGAGGGCAACCTAAATATAAAAAGTGCTACTGTAGACGAACGTTTCAACCTAGAAGAACAAAATTTGGTGAGCAAGGTGGGATTTGTGTACTGATCATTACCACCAAGTATCATCAAGATTGGGTGAAAAAATATTTGCTGGTATTTTGGAAACTCGTTATTTCTTAGAAGCTTGGCAACTCCTCTCAATCAAAGTGCTTTTCCACAGTCTGTGCCTAGGACTACTTGAAGAGGAAACAAACCATAGAGAAAAAATTGAGAACTCCTTTATTTTGTCAAGTTTCAAAGAGCTACTACAAACCATGTTGGATTTACAGTTCCAAATTCATCTATCTATATAGGAGAGAACAGAGTGAAACCTAAAAATAAAAACTGCTACTCTAAACAAACGCTTCAACCTAGAAGAACAAAATTTAGTGAACCAAGTTGCATTTGTGTACTTGTCATTACCACCACGTGTCATCCAGATTGGGTGATAAAATACTTGTTTGTAATTCGGAAACTCGTAATTTCCAGGGAGCTTTGCAACCCCTTTCAATGAAAGTGCTTTTCCACAGTCTCTGCTTAGGGCTACTTGAAGAGGAAACGAACCATAGAGACAAAACTGAGAACTACATTTTTGTCAAGTTTCAAAAGTTACTACAATCCATGTTGGATTTAGAGTTCCAAATTCATATATCTATATAGGAGAGAACAGAGGGAAACCTAAATATAAAAACTGCTACTGTAGATGAACACTTCAACCTAGAAGAACACAATTTGGTGAGCCAAGTGGGATTTGTGTACTGATCATTACCACCAAGTACAATCAAGATTGGGTGAGAAAATATTTGCAGGTATTTCGGAAACCTGTTATTTCTTAGAAGCTTGGCAACCCCTCTCAATGAAAGTGCTTTTCCACAGTCTGTGCCTAGGGCTACTTGAAGAGGAAACAAACCACAGAGACAAAACTGAGAACTCCTTTATTTTGTCAAGTTTCAAAGAGCTACTACAAACCATGTTGGATTTAGAGTTCCAAATTCATCAATCTATATAGGAGAGAAGAGAGGGATACCTAAAAATATAAACTGCTACTGTAAACGAACGCTTCAACTAGAAGAACAAAATTTGGTGAGCCAAGAGGGATTCGTGCAGTGATCATTACCACCACGTATCATCAAGATTGGGTGAAAAAATATTTGCTGGTATTTCGGAAACTCGTTATTTCATAGAAGCTTGGCAACCCCTCTCAATGTAAGTGCTTTTCCACAGTCAGTGCCTAGGGCTACTTGAAGAGGAAACAAACCACAGAGACAAAACTGAGAACTCCTTTATTTTGTCAAGTTTCAAAGAGCTACTACAAACCATGTTGGATTTAGAGTTCCAAATTCTTCTATCTATATATGAGAGAATAGAGGGAAACCTAAATATAAAAACTGCTACTGTAGACGAACACTTCAAATTAGAAGAGCTAAATTTGTTGAGCCAAGTGGGAATTGTGTACAGACCATTACTGCCAAGTACCATCAAGATTGGGTGAAAAAATATTTGCTGGTATGTCGGAAACTCGTTATTTCTTAGAAGCTTGGCAACCTCTCTCAATGAAAGTGCTTTTCCACAGTCTGTGCCTAGGGCTACGTTAAGAGAAAAGAAACCATAGATACAAAACTCAGAACGACTTTATTTTGACAAGTTTCAAGGAGCCACTACAAACAATGTTGGATTTTGAGTTCCAAATTCATCTATCTATATAGGAGAGAACAGAGGGAAACCTAAATACAAACCCTCCTACTGTAGAAGAACGCTTCAACATAGAAGAACAAATTTTGGTGAGCCTAGTGGATTTGTGTACTGATCATTACCACCAAGTATCATCAAGATTGCGTGAAAAATATTTGCTGGTATTTCGGAAATCGACATTTCTTAGAAGCTTGGCAACCCTTCTCAATGAAAGTGCTTTTCCACAGTCTGTGCCTAGGGGTACTTGAAGAGGAAACAAACAATAGAGACAAAACTGAGAACTCCTTTATTTTGTCAAGTTTCAAAGAGCTACTACAAACCATGTTGGATTTAGAGTTCCAAATTCATCTAACTATATAGGAGAGAACAGATTGAAACCTAAAAATAAAAATGCTACTTAAAACGAACGCTTCAACTTTGAAGAACAAAATTTGGTGAGTCAAGTGGGATTTGTGCACTGATCATTACCACCAGGTATCGTCAAGACTGGGTAAAAAATATTTGCTGGTATTTCGGAAACTCGTTATTTCTTAGAATCTTGGAAACCCCTCTCAATGAAAGTGCTTTTCCACAGTCTCTGCTTATGGCTACTTGAAGAGGAAACAAACCATAGAGACAAAACTGAGAACTCCTTTATTTTGTCAAGTTTCAAAGAGCAACTACAAACCATGTTGGATTTAGAGTTCCAAATTCATCTATCTATATAGGAGAGAACAGAGGGAAACCTAAATATAAAAATGACTATTGTAGAAGAAAGCTTCAACTTAAAAGAACAAAATTTGGTGCGCCAAGTGGGATTTGTGTACTGATCATTACCGCAAAGTATCATCAAGATTGGGTGAATAAATATTTGCTGGTATTTCGGAAATCGACATTTCTTAGAAGTTTGGCAACACCTCTCAATGAACGTGCTTTTCTACAGTTGTGCCTAGGGCTACTAGAAGAGGAAACAAACCATAGAGACAAAACTGAGAACTCCTTTATTGTGTCAAGTTTCAAAGAGCTACTACAAAACATATTGGATTTAGAGTTCCAAATTCATCTCTGAATGTAGGAGAGAACAGAGAAAAACCTAAAAATATAAACTGCTAGTGTAAACGAACAGTTCAAACTAGAAGAACAAAATTTGGAGAGCCAAGTGGGATTTGTGTACTTGTCTTTACCACCACGTATCATCAAGATTGGGTGAAAAAATTTTTGCTGGTATTTCGGAAACTCGTTATTTCTTAGAAGCTTTGCAACCCTTCTCAATGAAAGTACTCTTCCACAGTCTGTGCCTAGGGCTACTTGAAGATGAAACTAGCATAGAGATAAAACTGATAACTCCTTTATTTTGTCAAGTTTCCAAGAGCTACTACAAACTATGTTGGATTTACAGTTCCAAATTCATCTATCTATATAGGAGAGAACAGAGTGAAACATAATATAAAAATTTCTACTATAGACGAACGCTTCAACATAGAAGAACAAAATTTGGTGAGAAGGTGGGATTTGTGCACTGATCATTACCAACACGTATCGTCAAGATTGGCTGAAAAAGTATTTGCCTTATTTCGGTAACTCGTTATTTCTTAGACTTGGCAACCCCTCTCAATCAAATTGCTTTTCCACAGTCTGTGCCTAGGGCTACTTGAAAACCTTAGAGACAAAACTGAGAACTCCTTTATTTTGTCAAGTTTCAAAGAGCTACTACAAACCATGTTGAATTTACTGTTCCAAATTCATCTATCTATATAGGAGAGAACAGAGGGAAACCTAAAAATATAAACTGCTCGTGTAAACGAACACTTCAAACTAGAAGAACAAAATTTGGTGAGCCAAGTGGGATTTGTGTACTTGTCTTTTCCACCACGTATCATCAAGATTGGGTGAAAAAAATTTTGCTATTATTTCGGCAACTGGTTATTTCTTGGAAGCTTGGCAAACTTTTTCAAAGAAAGTTCTTCTCCACAGTCTGTGCCTAGGGCTACTAGAAGAGGAAACAAACCATAGAGACAAAACTGAGATCTCCTTTGTTTTGTCAAGTTTCAAAAAGCTACTAGAAACCATGTAGGATTTACAGTTCCAAATTCAACTATCTATATAGGAGAGAACAGAGGAAAACCTAAATATAAAACTGCTACTGTAGACGAACGCTTCAACATAGAAGAACAAAATTTGGTGAGCCAAGTAAGATTTTTGTACTGATCAATACCGCCAAGTATCATCAAGATTGGGTGAAAAAATATTTGCTGGTATTTCGAAAACTCGTTATTTCTTAGATGCTTGAAACCCCTCTCAATGAACGTGCTTTCCACAGTCTGTGGCTAGGGCTACTTGAAGAGGAAACAAACCATAGAGACAAAACTGAGAACTCCTTTATTTTGTCAAGTTTCAAAGAGATAATACAAACCATTTGGATTTAGAATTCCAAATTCATCTATCTATATGAGAGAACAGAGGAAAACCTAAATATATAAACTGCTCTTGTAGACGAACGCTTCTTCCTAGAAGAACACAATTTGGTGAGCCAAGTGGGATTTGTGTACTGATCATTACCAGCACGTATCATCAAGATTCGCTGAAAAAATATTTGCTGATATTTCAGAAAATCGTAATTTCTTGGAAGCTTGGCAACCCCTTTCAATTAAAGTGCTTTTCCACAGTCTCTGCTTAGGGCTACTTGAAGAGGAAACAAATGGTAGAGACAAAACTGCGAACCATTATTTTTTGTCAAGTTTCAAAGAGTTACTACAAACCATGTTGGATTTAGAGTTCCAAATTCATTTATCTATATAGGAGAGAATAGAGGGAAACCTAAAAATATAAACTGCTAGTGTAAAGGAACACTTCAAACTAGAAGAACAAAATTTGGTGAGAAAGTGGGATTTGTGTACTTGTCTTGACCACCACGTATCATCAAGATTGGGTGAAAAAATTTTGCTGGTATTTAGGAAACTCATTATTTCTTGGAAGCTTGGCAACCATTTTCAATGAAAGTTCTTCTCCACAGTCTGAGCCTAGGGCTACTAGAAGAGGAAAGAAACCATAGAGACAAAACTGAGAACTACTTTATTTTGTCAAGTTTCAATAAGCTACTACAAACCATGTTGGATTTAGAGTTCCAAATTTATCTATCTATATGGGAGAGAACAGAGGGAAACCTAAATATAAAAACTGCTACTGTAGACGAACGCTTCAACCTAGAAAAACAAAATTGGTGAGCCAGGTGGTATTTGTGTACTGATCATTACCACCAATATCATCAAGATTGGTTGAAAAAATATTTGCTGGTAATTCAGAAACTCGTTATTTCTTAGAAGCTTGGCAACCCCTCTCAATAAAAGTGCTTTTCCAAAGTGTGTGCCTAGGGCTAGTTGAAGAGGAAACACACCATAGAGACAAAACTGAGAACTATTTTTTTTGTCAAGTTTCAAAGAGCTACTACAAACCATGTTGGATTTAGAGTTCCAAATTCATCCATCTATATATGAGAGAAGAGAGGAAAACCTAAATATAAAAACTGCTACTGTAGACGAACGCTTCAACCTAGAAGAGCAAAAATTGGTGAACCAAGTGGGATTTGTGTGCTGATCATTACCACCAAGTATCATCAAGATTGGGTGAAAAAATATTTGCTCGTATTTCGGAAACTCGTTATTTCTTAGAAGCTTGGCAACCCCTATCAATGAAAGTGCTTTTCCACCGTCTGTGCCTAGTCTACTTGAAGAGGAAAGAAACCAAGAGACAAAACTGAGATCTCCTTTATTATATCAAGTTTAAAAGAGCTACTACAAACCAGGTTGCATTTAGAGTTCCAAATTCATCTATCTATATAGGAGAGAAAAGAGTGAAACATAAAAATAAAAACTGCTACTGTAAACGAACGCTTCAACCTAGAATAACAAAATTTTGTGAACCAAGTGGGATTCGTGTACTTGTCATAACACCTCGTATCATCAAGACTGGGTCAAAAAATATTTACTGGTACTTTGGAACTCGTAATTTCTTGGAAGCTTGGAAATCCCTTTCAATGAAAGTGCTTTTCCACAGTCTCTGCTTAGGGCTACTTGAAGAGCAAACAAACCATAGAGACAAAACTGAGAACTACTTTTTTTTGTCAACTTTCAAAGAGCTACTACAAACAAGGTTGGATTTAGAGTTCCAAATTCATCTATCTATACAGAAGTGAACAGAGTGAAACCTAAATATAAAAACTGCTACTGTAAACGAACGCTTCAACCTAGAAGAAAAAAATTTTGTTAACCAAGTGGGATTCGTGTACTCGTCATTACCACCACGTATCATCAAGATGGGGTCAAAAAATATTTGCTCGTACTTCGGAAACTCTTAATTTCTTGGAAGCTTGGCAACCCCTTTCAATGAAAGTGCTTTTCCACAGTCTCTGCTTACGGGTACTTGAAGAGGAAACAAACCATAGAGACAAAACGGAGAACTTCTTTATTTTGTCAAGGTTCAAAGAGCGACAACAAACCATGTTGGATTTAGAGTTCCAAATTCATCTATCTATATAGGAGAGAACATAGTGAAACCTAAAAATAAAAACTGCTACTTTAAACGAACGCTTCAACCTAGAAGAACAAAATTTGGTGAGCCAAGAGGGTTTTGTGTACTTGTCATTACCACCATGTATCATCAAGATTGGGTGAAAAAATATTTGCTGGTATTTCGGAAACTCGTAATTTCTTGGAAGCTTGGCAACCCCTCTCAATGAAAGTGCTTTTCGACAGTCTCTGCTTAGTGCTACATGAAGAGGAAACAAATCTTAGAGACAAAACTGAAAACTCCTTTATTTTGTCAATTTTCAAAGAGCTACTACAAACCATGTTGGATTTAGAGTTCCAAATTCATGTATCTATATAGGAGAGAACAGAGGAAACCCAAATATAAAAACTGCTACTGTAGATGAACGCTTCAACCTAGAAGAACATAATTTGGTGAACCAAGTGTGATTTGTGTACTGATCATTACCACCAAGTATCATCAAGATTGGGTGAAATAATATTTGCTTGTATTTCGGAAACTCGTAATTTCTTGGGAGCCTGGCAACCCCTTTCAATGAAAGTGCTTTTCCACAGTCTCTGCTTAGGGCTACTTGAAGAGGAAACAAACCATAGAGACAAAACTGAGAACTCCTTTATTTTGTCAAGTTTCAACGAGCTACTACAAACCATGTTGGATTTAGAGTTCCAAATTCATCTTGCTATATAGGAGAGAACAGAGGGAAACCTAATAATAAAAACTGCTAATGTAGACGAACGCTTAAACCTATGAGAAGAAAATTTAGTGAGCCAGTTGGGATTTGTGTACTGATCATTACCACCAAGTATCATCAAGATTGGGTGAAAAAATATTTGCTGGTATTTCGGAAACTCGTTATTTCTTAGAAGCTTGGCAACCCTTCTCAATGAAAGTGCTTTTCCAGAGTCTGTGCCTAGGGCTACTTGAAGAGGAAAGAAACGAAGAGACAAAACTGAGAACTCCTTTATTTTAGCAAGTTTCAAAGAGCTACTAAAAACCATGTTGGATTTAGAGTTCCAAATTCATCTATCTATATAGGAGAGAACAGAGGGAAACCTAAAAATAAAACTGCTACTGTAAATGAACGCTTCAACGTAGAAGAACAAAATTTGGTGAGCCAAGTGGGATTTGTGTACTTGTCATTAGCACTATGTTTCATCCAGATTGGGTGAAAAAATATTTGCTGGTATTTCAGGAAACTCGTAATTTCTTCGAAGCTTGGCAACCCCTTTCAATGAAAGTGCTTTAGCACAGTCTGTGCCTAGGGCTACTTGAAGAGGAAACAAACCTCAGAGACAAAACTGAGAACTCCATTATTTTGTCAAGTTTCAAAGAGCTACTACAAACCATGTTGGATTTAGAGTTCCAAATTCATTATCTATATAGGAGAGAACAGAGGGAAACCTAAATATAAAAACTGCTACTGTTGGTGAACGCTTCAACCTAGAAGACCAAAATTTGGTGAGCCATGTGCCATTTGTGTACTGATCATTACCACCAAGTATCATAAAGATTGGGTGCAAAAATATTTGCTGGTATTTCGGGAACTCGTTATTTCTTAGAAGCTTCGCAACCCCTCTCAATGAAAGTGCTTATCCACAGTCTGTGCCTAAGGCTACTTGATGTGGAAACAAACCATAGAGACAAAACTGAGAACTCCTTTATTTTGTCAAGTTTCAAAGAGCTAATACAAACCATGTTGGATTTAGAGTTCCAAAATTATCTATCTATATAGGAGAGAACAGAGTGAAACCTAAAAATAAAAACTGCTGCTGGAAACGAATGCTTCAACCTAGAAGAACAAAATTTGGTGAGCCCAGTGGGACTTGTGCACTGATCATTACCACCATGTATCATCAAGATTGGGTGAAAAAATATTTGCTGGTATTTCCGAAACTCTTTATTTCTTAGAAGCTTGGCCACCCCTCTCAATGAAAGTGCTTTTCCAAAGTCTGTGCCTAGGGCTACTTGAAGAGGAAACAAACCATAGAGACAAAACTGAGAACTCCTTTATTTTGTCAAGTTTCAAAGACCTACTACAAACCATGTTGGATTTAGAGTTCCAAATTCATCTATCTATATAAGGGAGAACAGACAACAACCTAAATATAAAAACTGCTACTGTAGACGAACGCTTCAACCTAGAAGAACAAAATTTGTTGAGCCAAGTGGGATTTGTGTACTGATCATTACCACCAAGTATCATCAAGATTGGGTGAAAAAATATTTGCTGGTATTTCGGAAACTCGTTATTTCTTAGAAGCTTGGCAACCCCTCTCAATGAAAGTTTTTTTCTACAGTCTGTGCCTAGGGGTACTTGAAGAGGAAACAAACCATAGACAAAAGTGATGACTCCGTTATTTTGTCAAGTTTCAAAGAGCTACTACAAACCATGTTGGATTTAGAGTTAAAATTCATCTATCTATATAGGAGAGAACAGAGGGAACCCTAAAAATATAAACTGCTACTGTAAAAGAACGCTTCAAACTAGAAGAACAAAATTTGGTGAGTCAAGTGGGATTTGTGTATCGATCATTACCACCAAGTATCATCAAGTTTGGGTGAAAAAACATTTGCTGGTATTTCAGAAACTCGTTATTTCTTAGAAGCTTGGCAACCCCTCTAATGAAAGTGCTTTTCCACAGTCTGTGCCTAAGTCTACTTGAAGAGGAAAGAAACCATAGAGAAATAACTAAGAACTCCTTTATTTTTTCAAGTTTCAAAGAGCTACTACGAACCATGTTGGATTTAGAGTTCCAAATACATGTATCTGTATAGGAGAGAACATTGTGAAACCTAAATATAAAAACTGCTACTGTACGAACGCTTCAACCTAGAAGAACAAAATTTGGTGAGCCAAGTGGGATTTGTGTACTGATCATTACCACCAACGATCATCAAGATTGGGTGAAAAATTATTTGCGGGTATTTCGGAAACTCGTTATTTCTTAAAAGCTTGGCAACCCCTCTCAATGAAAGTGCTTTTCCACAGTCTGTGTCTAGGGCTACCTGAAGAGGAAACAAACCCTGGAGACAAAACTGAGAACTCCTTTAGTTTGTCAAGTTTCAAAGAGCTACTACATACCATGTTGGATTTAGAGTTCCAAATTCATCTATCTATATAAAAGAGAACAGAGTGAAACCTAAAAATAAAAACTGCTACTCTAGACGAACGCTTCAACCTAGAAGAACAAAATTTGGTGAGGCAAGTGGGATTTGTGTACCTGTAATTACCACCACGTATCATCCAGATTGGGTGAAATTATATTTGCTGGTATTTCGGAAACTCGTAATTTCTAAGAAGCTTGGCAAAACCTTTCAATGAAAGTGCTTTTCCACAGTCTGTGCCTAGGGTTACTTGAAAAGAAAACAAACCATAGAGACAAAATTGAGAACTCCTTTATTTTGACAAGTTTCAAAGAGCTACTACAAACCTTGTTGGATTTAGAATTCCAAATTCATCCATCTATATAGGAGGGAACAGCATGAAACCTAAAAATAAAAACTGCTACTATAGACGAACGCTTCAACCTAGAAGAACAAAATTTGATGAGCCAAGTGGCATTTGTGTACTGATCATTACCACCAAGTATCATCAAGATTGGGTGAAAAAATATTTGCTGGTATTTCAGAAACTTGTTATTTGTTAGAAGCTTGGCAGCCCCTTTCAATGAAATTGCTTTTCCAGAGTCTCTGCTTAGGACTACATGAAGAGGAAACAAACCATAGACACAAAACTGAGAACTCCTTTTTTGTCAAGTTTCTAAGAGGTACTACAAACCATGTTGGATTTAGAGTTCCAAATTCATCTACCTATATAGGAGGGAACAGCGTGAAACCTAAAAATAAAAACTGCTACTGTAAACGACCGCTTCAACCTAGAAGAACAAAATTTGGTGAGCCACGTGGGATTTGTGTACTTGTCGTTACCACCATGTATCATCAAAATTGAGTGAAAAAATATTTGCTGGTGTTTCGGAAACTCGTAATTTCTGGGAAGCTTGCCAAACCCTTTCAATGAAATTGCTTTTCCAGAGTCTCTGCTTAGGACTACATGAAGAGGAAACAAACCATAGAGACAAAACTGAGAACTCCTTTTTTGTCAAGTTTCAAAGAGCTACTACAAACCTTGTCGGATTTAGAGTTCCAAATTCATCTATCTATATAAGAGAGAACAGAGTGAAACCTACATATAAAAACTGCTACTGTAGACGAATGCTTCAACCTAGAAGAACACAATTTGGTGAGCCAAGTGGGATTTGTGTACTGATCATTACCACCACGTATCATCAATATTGGGTGAAAAAGTATTTGCTGGTATTTCGGAAACTCGTTATTTCTTAGAAGCTTGCCAACCCCTCTCAATGAAAGTGCTTTTCCAGAGTGTGTGCCTAGGGGTACTTGAAGAGGAAACAAACCATAGAGAAAAAACTGAGAACAGCTTTATTTTGTCACGTTTCAAAGAGCTACTAGAAACCATGTTGGATTTAGAGTTCCAAATTCATCTATGAATATTGGAGAGAAAAGAGGAAACCTAAATATAAAAACTGCTACTGTAGACGAACGCTTCAACCTAGAAGAAAAAAATTTGTTGAGCCAAGTGTGATTTGTGTACTGATCATTACCACCAAGTATCATCAAGATTGGGTGAAAAAATATTTGCTGGTATTTCGGAAACTCGTTATTTCTTAGAAGCTTGGCAACCCCTCTCACTGAAAGTGCTTTTCTACAGTCTGTGCCTAGGGCTACTTGAAGAGGAAACAAACAATAGACAAAACTGACAACTCGGTTATTTTGTCAAGTTTCAAAGAGCTACTACAAACCATGTTGGATTTAGAGTTCCAAATTCATCTATCTATATAGGAGGGAACAGCGTGAAACCTAAAAATAAAAACTGCTACTGTAAACGAACGCTTCAACCTAGAAGAACAAAATTTGGTGAGACACGTGGGATTTGTGTACTTGTCATTACCACCATGTATCATCAAAATTGAGTGAAAAAATATTTGCTGGTGTTTTGGAAACTCGAAATTTCTGGGAAGCTTGCCAACACCTTTCAAATAAATTGCTTTTCCACAGTCTGTGCCTAAGTCTACTTCAAGAGGAAACAAACCATAGAGAAAAAACTGAGAACTCCTTTATTTTGTCAAGTTTCAAAGAGCTACTACAAACTATGTTGGATTTACAGTTCCAAATTCATCTATCTATATAGGAGAGAACAGAGTGAAACATAATATAAAAATTGCTACTGTAGACGAACGCTTCAACATAGAAGAACAAAATTTGGTGAGAAGGTGGGATTTGTGCACTGATCATTACCAACACGTATCGTCAAGATTGGCTGAAAAAGTATTTGCTGGTATTTCGGTAACTCTTTATTTCTTAGACTTGGCAACCCCTCTCAATCAAATTGCTTTTCCACAGTCTGTGCCTAGGGCTACTTGAAAAGGAAACAAACCTTAGAGACAAAACTGAGAACTCCTTTATTTTGTCAAGTTTCAAAGAGCTACTACAAACCATGTTGAATTTACTGTTCCAAATTCATCTATCTATATAGGAGAGAACAGAGGGAAACCTAAAAATATAAACTGCTCGTGTAAACGAACACTTCAAACTAGAAGAACAAAATTTGGTGAGCCAAGTGGGATTTGTGTACTTGTCTTTTCCACCACGTATCATCAAGATTGGGTGAAAAAAATTTTGCTGCTATTTCGGCAACTGGTTATTTCTTGGAAGCTTGGCAAACATTTTCAAAGAAAGTTCTTCTCCACAGTCTGTGCCTAGGGCTACTAGAAGAGGAAACAAACCATAGAGACAAAACTGAGATCTCCTTTGTTTTGTCAAGTTTCAAAAAGCTACTAGAAACCATGTAGGATTTACAGTTCCAAATTCAACTATCTATATAGGAGAGAACAGAGGAAAACCTAAATATAAAACTGCTACTGTAGACGAACGCTTCAACCTAGAAGAATACAATTTGGTGAGCCAAGTGGGATTTGGGTACTGATCATTACCACCAAGTATCATCAAGATTGGGTGAAAAAATATTTGCTGGTATTTCGGAAACTCGTTATTTCTTAGAATCTTGGAAACCCCTCTCAATGAAAGTGCTTTTCCACAGTCTCTGCTTATGGCTACTTGAAGAGGAAACAAACCATAGAGGCAAAACTGAGAACTTCTTTATTTTGTCAAGTTTCAAAGAGCTACTACAAACCATGTTGGATTTAGACTTCCAAATTCATCTATCTGTATAGGAGAGAACAGAGTGAAACCTAAATATAAAAACTGCTACTCTAGAGGAACACTTCAACCTAGAAGAAGAAAATTTTTTGAGCCAAGTGGGATTTGTGTACTGATCATTACCACCAAGTATCATAAAGATTGGGTGAAAAAATATTTGCTGGTATTTCGGAAACTCGTTATTTCTTAGAAGCTTGGCAACCCCTCTCAATGAAAGTGCTTTTCTACAGTCTGTGCCTAGGGCTACTTGAAGAGGAAACAAACCATAGACAAAACTGATAACTCCGTTATTTTGTCAAGTTTCAAAGAGCTACTACAAACCATGTTGGATTTAGAGTTCCAAATTCATCTATCTATATAGGAGAGAACAGAGGGAACCCTAAAAATATAAACTGCTACTGTAAAAGAACGCTTCAAACTAGAAGAACAAAATTTGGTGAGCCAAGTGGGATTTGTGTACCGATCATTACCACCAAGTATCATCAAGATTGGGTGAAAAAATATTTGCTGGTATTTCGGAAACTCGTTATTTCTTAGAAGCTTGGCAACCCCTCTAATGAAAGTGCTTTTCCACAGTCTGTGCCTAAGTCTACTTGAAGAGGAAAGAAACCATAGAGAAAAAACTGAGAACTCCTTTATTTTGTCAAGTATCAAAGAGCTACTACGAACCATGTTGGATTTAGAGTTCCAAATACATGTATCTGTATAGGAGAGAACATTGTGAAACCTAAATATAAAAACTGCTACTGTACGAACGCTTCAACCTAGAAGAACAAAATTTGGTGAGCCAAGTGGGATTTGTGTACTGATCATTACCACCAACGATCATCAAGATTGGGTGAAAAATTATTTGTGGGTATTTCGGAAACTCGCTATTTCTTAAAAGCTTGGCAACCCCTCTCAATGAAAGTGCTTTTCCACAGTCTGTGTCTATGGCTACCTGAAGAGGAAACAAACCATGGAGACAAAACTGAGAACTCCTTTAGTTTGTCAAGTTTCAAAGAGCTACTACATACCATGTTGGATTTAGAGTTCCAAATTCATCTATCGATATAAAAGAGAACAGAGTGAAACCTAAAACTAAAAACTGATACTCTAGACGAACGCTTCAACCTAGAAGAACAAAATTTGGTGAGGCAAGTGGGATTTGTGTACCTGTCATTACCACCTCGTATCATCAAGATTGGGTGAAATAATATTTGCTGGTATTTCGGAAACTCGTAATTTCTAAGAAGCTTGGCAACCCCTTTCAATGAAAGTGCTTTTCCACAGTCTGTGCCTAGGGTTACTTGAAAAGAAAACAAACCATAGAGACAAAATTGAGAACTCCTTTATTTGTCAAGTTTCAAAGAGCTACTACAAACCTTGTTGGATTTAGAATTCCAAATTCATCTATCTATATAGGAGGGAACAGCTTGAAACCTAAAAATAAAAACTGCTACTATAGACGAACGCTTCAACCTAGAAGAACAAAATTTGATGAGCCAAGTGGCATTTGAGTACTGATCATTACCACCAAGTATCATCAAGATTGGGTGAAAAAATATTTGCTGGTATTTCAGAAACTTGTTATTTGTTAGAAGCTTGGCAGCCCCTTTCAATGAAATTGCTTTTCCAGAGTCTCTGCTTAGGACTACATGAAGAGGAAACAAACCATAGAAACAAAAATGAGAACTCCTTTTTTGTCAAGTTTCTAAGAGCTACTACAAACCATGTTGGATTTAGACTTCCAAAATCACCTATCTATATTGGAGAGTACAGAGTGAAACCTACATATAAAAACTGCTACTGTAGACGAATGCTTCAACCTAGAAGAACACAATTTGGTGAGCCAAGTGGGATTTGTGTACTGATCATTACCACCACGTATCATCAATATTGGGTGAAAAAGTATTTGCTGGTATTTCGGAAACTCGTTATTTCTTAGAAGCTTGCCAACCCCTCTCAATGAAAGTGCTTTTCCACAGTGTGTGCCTAGGGGTACTTGAAGAGGAAACAAACCATAGAGAAAAAACTGAGAACAGCTTTATTTTGTCACGTTTCAAAGAGCTACTAGAAACCATGATGGATTTAGAGTTCCAAATTCATCTATGTATATAGGAGAGAAAAGAGGAAACCTAAATATAAAAACTGCTACTGTATACGAACGCTTCAACCTAGAAGAAAAAAATTTGTTGAGCCAAGTGTGATTTGTGTACTGATCATTACCACCAAGTATCATCAAGATTGGGTGAAAAAATATTTGCTGGTATTTCGGAAACTCGTTATTTCTTAGAAGCTTGGCAACCCCTCTCACTGAAAGTGCTTTTCTACAGTCTGTGCCTAGGGCTACTTGAAGAGGAAACAAACAATAGACAAAACTGACAACTCGGTTATTTTGTCAAGTTTCAAAGAGCTACTACAAACCATGTTGGATTTAGAGTTCCAAATTCATCTATCTATATAGAAGATAACAGAGTGAAACCTAAATATAAAAACTGCTACTGTAGACGAACGCTTCAAACTTGAAGAACAAAATTTGGTGAGCCAAGGGGGATTGGTGTACTGACGATTACCCCCAAGTACCATCAAGATTGGGTGAACAAATATTTGCCGGTATTTCAGAAACTCGTTATTTCTTAGAAGCTTGGCAACCCCTCTCAATGAAAGTGCTTTTCCACAGTCTCTGCTTAGGGCTACTTGAAGAGGAAACAAACAGTAGAGACAAAACTGAGAACTCCTTTATTTTGTCAAATTTCAAAGAGCTACTACAAACCATGTTGGATTTAGAGTTCCAAATTCATCTATCTATATAGGAGGGAACAGCGTGAAACCTAAAAATAAAAACTGCTACTGTAAACGAACGCTTCAACCTAGAAGAACAAAATTTGGTGAGACACGTGGAATTTGTGTACTTGGCATTACCACCATGTATCATCAAAATTGAGTGAAAAAATATTTGCTGGTGTTTCGGAAACTCGTAATTTCTGAGAAGCTTGCCAACCCCTTTCAAAGAAATTGCTTTTCCACAGTCTGTGCAAAGTCTACTTCAAGAGGAAACAAACCATAGTGAAAAAACTGAGAACTCCTTTATTTTGTCAAGTTTCAAAGAGCTACTACGAACCATGTTGGATTTAGAGTTCCAAATACATGTATCTGTATAGGAGAGAACAGTGTGAAACCTAAATATAAAAACTGCTACTGTACGAACGCTTCAACCTAGAAGAACAAAATTTGGTGAGCCAAGTGGAATTTGTTTACTGATCATTACCACCAAGTATCATCAAGATTGGGTGAAAAAATATTTGCTGGTATTTCGGAAACTCGTTATTTGTTAGAAGCTTGGCAGCCCCTCTCAATGAAAGTGCTTTTCCACAGTCTGTGCCTAGGGCTACTTGAAGAGGAAACAAACCATAGAGACAAAACTAAGAACTAGTTTATTTTGTCAAGTTTCAAAGAGCTACAACAAACCATGTTGGATTTAGAGTTCCGAATTCATATATCTATATAGGAGAGAACAGAGTGAAACCTAAATATAAAAACTGCTACTGTAGACGAACGCTTAAACCTAGAAGAACAAAATTTGGTGAGCCCCGTGGCATTTGTGTACTGATTATTACCACCAAGTATCAACAAGACTGGGTGAAAAAGTATTTGCTGGTATTTCGGAAACTCGTTATTTCTTAGAAGCTTGGCAACCCCTCTCAATGAAAGTGCTTTTCCACAGTCTGTGCCTGGGGCTACTTGAAGAGGAAACAAACCATAGAGACAAAACTGAGAACTACTTTTTTTTGTCAAGTTTCAAAGAGCTACTACAAACCATGTTGGATTTAGAGTTCCAAATTCATCTATCTACATAGGAGAAAACCGAGGGAAACCTAAATATAAAAACTGCTACTGTAGACGAACGCTTCAACATAGAAGAACAAAATTTGGTGAGTCAAGTGGGATTTGTGGACTGATCATTACCACCAAGTATCATCAAGTTTGGGTGAAAAAATATTTGCTGGTATTTCAGAAACTCGTTATTTCTTGGAACCTTGGCAACCCCTTTCAATCAAAGTGCTTCTCCACAGTCTGTGCCTAGGGCTACTTGAAGAGGCAACAAACCATAGAGACAAAACTGAGAACTCCTTTATTTTGTCAAGTTTCAAAGAGCTACTACAAACCATGTTGGTTTTAGAGTTCCAAATTCATCCATCTATATAGGAGAGAACAGAGGAAATCCTAAAAATAAAAACTGCTACTGTAAAGGAACGCTTCAACCTAGAAGAACAAAATTTGTGAGCCAAGTGGGATTTGTGTACCGATCATTACCACCACGTATCATCAAGATTGGGTGAAAAAATATTTGCTGGTATTTCGGAAACTCGTCATTTCTTGGATGCTTGGCAACCCCTTTCAATGAAAGTGCTTTTGCACAGTCTCTGCTTAAGGCTACTGGAAGAGGAAACAAACCACAGAGACAAAACTGAGAACTCCTTTATTTTGTCAAGTTTCAAAGAGCTACTACAAACCATGTTGGATTTAGAGTTCCAAATTCATCTATCTACATAGAAGAGAACAGAGTGAAACCTAAACATAAAAACTGATACTGTAGATGAACGCTTCAACCTAGAAGAACAAAATTTGGTGAGCCAAGTGGGATTTGTGTACTGATCATTACCACCAAGTATCATCAAGTTTGGGTGAAAAAAATATTTGCTGGTATTTCAGAAACTCGTTATTTCTTAGAAGCTTCGCCACCCCTCTCAATGAAAGTGCTTTTCCACAGTCTGTGCCTAGGGCTACTTGAAGAGGAAACAAACCATAGAGACAAAACTAAGAACTACTTTATTTTGTCAAGTTTCAAAGAGCTACAACAAACCATGTTGGATTTAGAGTTCCGAATTCATATATCTACATAGGAGAGAACAGACTGAAACCTAAATATAAAAACTGCTACTGTAGACGAACGCTTAAACCTAGAAGAACAAAATTTGGTGAGCCCAGTGGCATTTGTGTACTGATTATTACCACCAAGTATCAACAAGACTGGGTGAAAAAGTATTTGCTGGTATTTCGAAAACTCGTTATTTCTTAGAAGCTTGGCAACCCCTCTCAATGAAAGTGCTTTTCCACAGTCTGTGCCAGGGGTACTTGAAGAGGAAACAAACCATAGAGACAAAACTGAGAACTACTTTTTTTTGTCAAGTTTCAAAGGGCTACTACAAACCATGTTGGATTTAGAGTTCCAAATTCATCTATCTACATAGGAGAGAACCGAGGGAAACCTAAATATAAAAACTGCTACTGTAGACGAACGCTTCAACCTAGAAGAACAAAATTTGGTGAGTCAAGTGAGATTTGTGGACTGATCATTACCACCAAGTATCATCAAGATTGGGTGAAAAAATATTTGCTGGTATTTCAGAAACTCGTTATTTCTTGGAAGCTTGGCAACCCCTTTCAATCAAAGTGCTTATCCACAGTCTGTGCCTAGGGCTACTTGAAGAGGAAACAAACCATAGAGACAAAACTGAGAACTCCTTTATTTTGTCAAGTTTCAAAGAGCTACTACAAACCATGTTGGATTTAGAGTTAAAATTCATCTATCTATATAGGAGAGAACAGAGGAAATCTAAATATAAAAACGACTACTGTAGATGAACACTTCAACCTAGAAGAACAAAATTTGGTGAGCCAAGTGGGATTTGTGTACTTGTCATTACCACCAATTATCATCAAGATTGGGTGAAAAAATATTTGCTGGTATTTCGGAAACTCGTTATTTCTTAGAAGCCTGGCAACCCCTCTCAATGAAAGTGCTTTTCCACAGTCTGTGCCTAGGTCTACATGAAGAGGAAACAAATCATAAAGACAAAACTGAGAACTCCTTCATTTTGTCAAGTTTCAAAGAGCTACTACAAACCATGATGGATTTAGAGTTCCAAATTCATCTATCTATATAAAAGAGAACAGAGTAAAACCTAAAAATAAAAACTGCTATTGTAAAAGAACGCTTCAACCTAGAAGAACACAATTTGGTGAACCAAGTGGCATTTGTGTACTAATCATTACCACCAGTTATCATCAAGATTGGATGAAAAAATATTTGCTGGTATTTCGGAAACTCGTTATTTGTTAGAAGCTTTGCAACTCCTCTCAATGAATGTGCTTTTCCCAAGTCTGTGCCTAGGGCTATTTGAAGAGGAAACAAACAAATAGAGACAAAAGTGAGAACTTTTCTATTTTGTCAAGTTTCAACGAGCTACTACAAACCATGTTGGATTTAGAGTTCCAAATTCATCTATCTATATAGGAGAGAACAGAGGGAAACCTAAAAATATAAACTGCCACTGTAAACGAACGCTTCAACCTAGAAGAACAAAATTTGGTGAGCCAATTGGGATTTGTGTACTTGTCATTCCCACCAAATATCATCAAGATTGGGTGAAAAAATATTTGCTGGTATTTCGGAAACTCGTAATTTCTTGGAAGCTTGGCAACCCCTTTCAATGAAAGTGGTTTTCCACAGTCTCTGCTTAGGGCTACTGAAGAGGAAATAAATCATAGAGACAAAACTTAGAACTTCTTAATTTTTTCAAGTTTCAAAGAGCTACTACAAACCATGTTGGATTTAGAGTTTCAAATTCATCTATCTATATAAGAGAGAACAGAGGGAAATCTAAAAATATAAACTGCTAGTGTAAACTAACGCTTCAACCTAGAAGAACAAAATTTGGTGAGTCAAGTGGGATTTGTGTACCGATCATTACCACCAAGTATCATCAAGACGGGGTGAAAAAATATTTGCTGGTATTTCGGAAACTCATTATTTCTTAGAAGCTTGGCAACCCCTTTCAATGAAAGTGATTTTCCACAGTTTGTGCCTAGGGCTACTTGAAGAGGAAACAAACCACAGAGACAAAACTGAGAACTCCTTTATTTTGTCAAGTTTCAAAGAGCTACTACAAACCATGTTGGATTTAGAGTTCCAAATTCATCTATCCATATAGGAGAGAACAGAGTAAAACCTAAATATAAAAACTGCTACTGTAAACGAACGCTTCAACCTAGAAGAACACAATTTGGTGAGCCAAGTGGGATTTGTGTACTGATCATTACCACCACCTATCATCAAGATTGCGTGAAAAAATATTTGCTGGTATTTAGGAAACTCGTTATTTCTTAGAAGCATGGCAACCTTTCTCAATAAATGTGCTTTTCCCAGTCTCTGCCTAGGGCTATTTGAAGAGGAAACAAACCATAGAGACAAAACTGAGAACTATTTTTTTTGTCAAGTTTCAAAGAACTACTACAAACCATGTTGGATTTAGAGTTCCAAATTCATCTATCTATATAGGAGAGAACAGAGGGAAACCTAAATATAAAAACTGCTACTGTAAACGAACGCTTCAACTTAGAAGAGCAAAATTTGGTGAGCCAAGTGGGATTTGTGTACTTGTCATTACCACCAAGTATCATCAAGATTGGGTGAAAAAATATTTGCTGGTATTTCGGAAACCCGTAATTTCTTGGGAGTTTGGTAAACCCTTTCAATGAAAGTGCTTTTCCACAGTCTCTGCTTAGGGCTACTTGAAGAGGAAACAAATCATAGAGACAAAACTGAGAACTCCTTTATTTTCTCAAGTTTTAAAGAGCTACTACAAACCATGTTTCGTTTAGAGTTCCAAATTCATCTATCTTTATAGGAGAGAACAGAGGGAAACCTAAAAATATAAACTGCTATTGTAAACGAATGCTTCAACCTAGAAGAACACAATTTGGTGAGCCAAGTGGGATTTGTGTACTTGTCATTACCACCAAGTATCATCAAGATTGGGTGAAAAAATATTTGCTGGTATTTCGGAAACTCGTTATTTCTTAGAAGCCTGGCAACCCCTCTCAATGAAAGTGCTTTTACACAGTCTATGACTAGGGCTACTTGAAAGGCAACAAAACATAGAGACAAAACTGAGAACTTCTTCATTTTGTCAAGTTTAGAAGAGCTACTACAATCCATGTTGCATTTAGAGTTCCAAATTCATCTATCTATATAAAAAAGAACAGAGTGAAACCTAAAAATAAAAATTGCTACTGTAAACGAACGCTTCAACCTAGAAGAACACAATTTAGTGAGCCAAGTGGCATTTGTGTAATGATCATTACCACCACGGATCATCAAAATTGGGTGAAAAAATATTTGCTGGTATTTCGGAAACCCGTAATTTCTTGGGATCATGGCAAACCCTTTCAATGAAAGTGCTTTTCCACAGTCTCTGCTGACGGCTACATGAAGAGGAAACAAAATCATCGAGACAAAACTGAGAATTCCTTTATTTTGTCAAGTTTCAAAGAGCTACTACAAACCATGTTGGATTTAGAGTTCCAAATTCTTCGAACTATATAGGAGAGAACAGAGGGAAACCTAAAATATAAACTGCTACTGTAAACGAACGCTTCAACCTAGAAGAAGAAAATTTGGTAAGCCAAGTGGGATTTGTGTACTTGTCATTACCACCAATTATCATCAAGATTGGGTGAAAAAATATTTGCTGGTATTTCGGAAACTCGTTATTTCTTAGAAGCCTGGCAACCCCTCTCAATGAAAGTGCTTTTACACAGTCTATGACTAGGGCTACTTGAAGAGGAAACAAAACATAGAGACAAAACTGAGAACTTCTTCATTTTGTCAAGTTTAGAAGAGCTACTACAATCCATGTTGGATTTAGAGTTCCAAATTTATCTATCTATATAAAAAAGAACAGAGTGAAACCTAAAAATAAAAACTGCTACTGTAAACGAACGCTTCAACCTAGAAGAACACAATTTAGTGAGCCAAGTGGCATTTGTGTAATGATCATTACCACCACGTATCATCAAAATTGGGTGAAAAAATATTTGCTGGTATTTCGGAAACCCGTAATTTCTTGGATCATGGCAAACCCTTTCAATGAAAGTGCTTTTCCACAGTCTCTGCTGACGGCTACATGAAGAGGAAACAAAATCATCGAGACAAAACTGAGAACTCCATTATTTTGTCAGGTTTCAAAGAGCTACTACAAACCATGTTGGATTTAGAGTTCCAAATTCATCTAACTATATAGGAGAGAACAGAGGGAAACCTAAAAATATAAACTGCTACTGTAAACGAATGCTTCAACCTAGAAGAACAAAATTTGGTAAGCCAAGTGGGATTTGTGTACTTGTCATTACCACCAATTATCATCAAGATTGGGTGAAAAAATATTTGCTGGTATTTCGGAAACTCGTTATTTCTTAGAAGCCTGGCAACCCCTCTCAATGAAAGTGCTTTTCCACAGTCTGTGCCTAGGTCTACTTGAAGAGGAAACAAATCATAAAGACAAAACTGAGAACTCCTTCATTTTATCAAGTTTCAAAGAGCTACTACAAACCATGTTGGATTTAGAGTTCCAAATTCATCTATCTATATAAAAGAGAACAGAGTAAAACCTAAAAATAAAAACTGCTATTGTAAAAGAACGCTTCAACCTAGAAGAACACAATTTGGTGAGCCAAGTGGCATTTGTGTACTAATCATTACCACCGATTATCATCAAGATTGGAAGAAAAAATATTTGCTGGTATTTCGGAAACTCGTTATTTGTTAGAAGCTTGGCAACCTCTCTCAATGAATGTGCTTTTCCCCAGTCTGTGCCTAGGGCCATTTGAAGAGGAAAGAAACCATAGAGAAAAAACTGAGAACTTTTTTATTTTGTCAAGTTTCAAAGAGCTACTACAAACCATGTTGGATTTAGAGTTCCAAATACATCTTTCTATATATGAGAGAACAGAGGGAAAAATAAAAATAAAAACTGCTACTGTAAACGAACGCTTCAACGTAGAAGAGCAAAATTTGGTGAGCCATGTGGCATTTGTGTACTTGTCATTACCACCAAGTATCATGAAGCTTGGGTGAAAAAATATTTGCTGGTATTTCGCAAACCCATAATTTCTTGGGAGCTTGTCAAATCCTTTCAATGAAAGTGCTTTTCCACAGTCTCTGCTTAGGGCTACTTGAAGAGGAAACAAATCATAGAGACAAAACTGAGAACTCCTTTATTTTCTCAAGTTTTAAAAAGCTACTACAAACCATGTTGGATTTAGAGTTCCAAATTCATCTATCTATATAGGAGAGAATAGATTGAAACCTAAAAATAAAAACTGCTACTGTGAACGATCGGTTCAACCTAGAAGAACACAATTTGCTGAGCGAAGTGGGATTTGTGTACTTGTCATTACCACCAAGTATCATCAAGATTGGGTGAAAAAATATTTGCTGGTGTTTCGGAAACTCGTTATTTCTTAGAAGCCTGGCAACCAATCTCAATGAAAGTGCTTCTCCACAGTCTGTGCCTAGTGCTACTTGAAGAGGAAACAATGAATAAAGACAAAATTGAGAACTCCTTCATTTTGTAAAGTTTCAAACAGCTACTACAAACCATTTTGGATTTAGAGTTCCAAATTCATCTATCTATATAAAAGAGAACAGAGTGAAACCTACAAATAAAAACTGCTATTGTAAACGAACGCTTCAACCTAGAAGAACACAATTTGGTGAGCCAAGTGGCATTTGTGTACTAATCATTACCACCAATTATCATCAAGATTGGAAGAAAAAATATTTGCTGGTATTTTGGAAACTCGTTATTTCTTAGAAGCTTTTCAACAACTCCCAATGAAAGTGCTTTTCCGCAGTCTGTTCCTAGTGCTACTTGAAGAGGAAACAAACCATACAGACAAAACTGAGAACTCCTTTATTTTGTCAAGTATCAGAGAGATACTACAAACCATGTTGATTGTAGAGTTCCAAATTCATCTATCTATATAGGAGAGAACAGAGTGAAACCTAAAAATAAAAACTGCTACTGTAAACGAACGCTTCAACCTAGAAGAACAAAATTTGGTGAGCCAAGTGGGATTTGTGTACTTGTCATTACCACCAAGTATCATCAAGATTGGGTGAAAAAATATTTGCTGGTATTTCGGAAACTCGTAATTTCTTGGAAGCTTGGCAACCCCTTTCAATGAAAGTGCTTTTCCACAGTCTGTGCCTAGGGCTACTTGAAGAGGAAAGAAATCAAAGAGACAAAACTGAGAACTCCTTTATTTTGTCAAGTTTCAAAGAGCTACTACAAACCATGTTGGATTTAGAGTTCCATATTCATCTATCTATATAAGAGAGAACAGAGTGAAACGTAAATATAAAAACTGCTACTGTAGACGAACGCTTCAACGTAGAAGAACAAAATTTGGTAAGCCAAGTGGGATTTGTGTACTTGTCATTACCACCAAGTATCATCAAGATTGGGTGAAAAAATATTTGCTGGAATTTCGGACACTCCTTATTTCTTAGAAGCTTTGCAACCCCTTTTCAATGAAAGTGCTTTTCCACAGTCTGTGCCTAGGGCTACTTTAAGAGGAAACAAATCAAAGAGACAAAATTGAGAACTCCTTTATTTTGTGAAGTTTCAAAAAGCTACTACAAACCATGTTGGATTTAGACTTCCAAATTCATCTACCTATGTAGGAGAGAACAGAGGGAGACCTAAAAATATAAACTGCTACTGTAAAAAAAACGCTTCAACGTAGAAGAACAAAATTTGGTGAGCCAAGTGGGATTTTTGTACTTGTCATTACCACCAAGTATCATCAAGATTGGGTGAAAAAATATTTGCTGGTATTTCGGAAACACGTAATTTCTTGGAAGCTTGGCAACCCCTTTCAATGAAAGTGCTTTTCCACAGTCTGTGCTTAGGGCTACTTGAAGAGGAAACAAACCATAGAGACAAAACTGGGAACTCCTTTATTTTGTCAAGTTACATAGAGCTACTACAAACCATGTTGATTTTAGATTTCCAAATTCATCTATCTATATAGGAGAGAACAGAGTGAAACCTAAAAATAAAAACTGCTACTGTAAACGAACGCTTGAACCTAGAAGAACAGAATTTGGTGAGCCAAGTGGAATTTGTGTACTGATCATTACCACCACGTATCTTCAAGATTGCGTGAAAAAATATTTGCTGGTATTTCGGAAACTCGTTATTTCTAAGAAGATGTCAACCCCTCTCAATGAAAGTGCTTTTCCACAGTCTGTGCCTAGTGCTAATTGAAGAGGAAACAATGAATAAAGACAAAACTGAGAACTCCTTTATTTTGTCAAGTTTCAAAGAGCTACTACAAACCATGTTGGATTTAGAGTTCCAAATTCATCTATCTATATAGGAGAGAACAGAGTGAAACCTAAAAATAAAAACTGCTACTGTAAACGAACGCTTCAACTAGAAGAACAAAATTTGGTGAGCCAAGTGGGATTTGTGTACTTCTCATTACCACCAAGTATCATCAAGATTGGGTGAAAAAATATTTGCTGGTATTTCTGAAACCCGTAATTTCTTGGAAGCTTGGCAACCCCTCTCAATGAAAGTGCTTTTCCACAGTCTCTGCCTGGGCTACTTGAAGAGGAAACAAACCATACAGACAAAACTGAGAACTCCTTTATTTTGTCAAGTATCAGAGAGATACTACAAACAATGTTGATTTTAGAGTTCCAAATTCATTTATCTATATAGGAGAGAACAGAGTGAAACCTAAAAATAAAAACTGCTGCCGTAAACGAACGCTTCAACCTAGAAGAACACAATTTGGTGAGCCAAGTGGGATTTGTGTACTTGTCATTACCACCAAGTATCATCAAGATTGGGTGAAAAAATATTTGCTGGTATTTCGGAAACTCGTAATGTCTTGGAAGCTTGGCAACCCCTTTCAATGAAAGTGCTTTTCCACAGTCTCTGCTTAGGGCTACTTTAAGAGGAAACAAATCAAAGAGACAAAACTGAGAACTCCTTTATTTTGTCAAGTTCAAAGAGCTACTACAAACCATGTTGGATTTAGAGTTCCAAATTCATCTATCTATAAGAGAGAAGAGAGGGAGACCTAAAAATATAAACTGCTACTGTAAACTAACGCTTCAACCTAGAAGAACAAAATTTGGTCAGTCAAGTGGGATTTGTGTACTTGTCATCACCACCACGTATCATCCAGATTGGGTGAAAAAATATTTGCTGGTATTTCGGAAACTCGTAATTTCTTGGAAGCTTTGCAACCCCTTTTCAATGAAAGTGCTTTTCCACAGTCTCTGCTTAGGGCTACTTGAAGAGGAAACAAATCAAAGTGACAGAACTGAGAACTCCTTTATTTTGTCAAGTTTCAAAGAGCTACTACAAACCATGTTGGATTTAGAGTTCAAAATTCATCTATCTATATAGGAGAGAAAAGAGGGAAACCTAAAAATATAAACTGCTACTGTAAACGAACGCTTCAACCTAGAAGAACAAAATTTGATAAGCCAAGTGGGATTTGTGTACTTCTCATTAGCACCAATTATCATCAAGATTGGGTGAAAAAATATTTGCTGGTATTTCGGAAACTCATTATTTCTTAGAAGCCTGGCAACCCCTCTCAATGAAAGTGCTTTTCCACAGTCTGTGCCTAGGTCTACTTGAAGAGGAAACAAATCATAAAGACAAAACTGAGAACTCCTTCATTTTGTCAAGTTTCAAAGAGCTACTACAAACCATGTTGGATTTAGAGTTCCAAATTCATCTATCTATATAAAAGTGAACAGAGTAAAACCTAAAAATAAAAACTGCTATTGTAAAAGAACGCTTCAACCTAGAAGAACACAATTTGGTGAGCCAAGTGGCATTTGTGTACTAATCATTACCACCAATTATCATCAAGATTGGAAGAAAAAATATTTGCTGGTATTTCGGAAACTCGTTATTTATTAGAAGCTTTGCAACTCCTCTCAATGAATGTGCTTTTCCCCAGTCTGTGCCTAGGGCTATTTGAAGAGGAAACAAACAAATAGAGACAAAAGTGAGAACTTTTCTATTTTGTCAAGTTTCAACGAGCTACTACAAACCATGTTGGATTTAGAGTTCCAAATTCATCTATCTATATAGGAGAGAACAGAGGGAAACCTAAAAATATAAACTGCCACTGTAAACGAACGCTTCAACCTAGAAGAACAAAATTTGGTGAGCCAATTGGGATTTGTGTACTTGTCATTCCCACCAAATATCATCAAGATTGGGTGAAAAAATATTTGCTGGTATTTCGGAAACTCGTAATTTCTTGGAAGCTTGGCAACCCCTTTCAATGAAAGTGGTTTTCCACAGTCTCTGCTTAGGGCTACTGAAGAGGAAATAAATCATAGAGACAAAACTTAGAACTTCTTAATTTTTTCAAGTTTCAAAGAGCTACTACAAACCATGTTGGATTTAGAGTTTCAAATTCATCTATCTATATAAGAGAGAACAGAGGGAAACCTAAATTATAAACTGCTAGTGTAAACTAACGCTTCAACCTAGAAGAACAAAATTTGGTGAGTCAAGTGGGATTTGTGTACCGATCATTACCACCAAGTATCATCAAGACGGGGTGAAAAAATATTTGCTGGTATTTCGGAAACTCATTATTTCTTAGAAGCTTGGCAACCCCTTTCAATGAAAGTGATTTTCCACAGTTTGTGCCTAGGGCTACTTGAAGAGGAAACAAACCACAGAGACAAAACTGAGAACTCCTTTATTTTGTCAAGTTTCAAAGAGCTACTACAAACCATGTTGGATTTAGAGTTCCAAATTCATCTATCCATATAGGAGAGAACAGAGTAAAACCTAAATATAAAAACTGCTACTGTAAACGAACGCTTCAACCTAGAAGAACACAATTTGGTGAGCCAAGTGGGATTTGTGTACTGATCATTACCACCACCCATCATCAAGATTGCGTGAAAAAATATTTGCTGGTATTTAGGAAACTCGTTATTTCTTAGAAGCATGGCAACCTTTCTCAATGAATGTGCTTTTCCCAGTCTCTGCCTAGGGCTATTTGAAGAGGAAACAAACCATAGAGACAAAACTGAGAACTATTTTTTTTGTCAAGTTTCAAAGAACTACTACAAACCATGTTGGATTTAGAGTTCCAAATTCATCTATCTATATAGGAGAGAACAGAGGGAAACCTAAATATAAAATCTGCTACTGTAAACGAACGCTTCAACTTAGAAGAGCAAAATTTGGTGAGCCAAGTGGGATTTGTGTACTTGTCATTACCACCAAGTATCATCAAGATTGGGTGAAAAAATATTTGCTGGTATTTCGGAAACCCGTAATTTCTTGGGAGTTTGGTAAACCCTTTCAATGAAAGTGCTTTTCCACAGTCTCTGCTTAGGGCTACTTGAAGAGGAAACAAATCATAGAGACAAAACTGAGAACTCCTTTATTTTCTCAAGTTTTAAAGAGCTACTACAAACCATGTTTCGTTTAGAGTTCCAAATTCATCTATCTTTATAGGAGAGAACAGAGGGAAACCTAAAAATATAAACTGCTATTGTAAACGAATGCTTCAACTAGAAGAACACAATTTGGTGAGCCAAGTGGGATTTGTGTGCTTGTCATTACCACCAAGTATCATCAAGATTGGGTGAAAAAATATTTGCTGGTATTTCGGAAACTCGTTATTTCTTAGAAGCCTGGCAACCCCTCTCAATGAAAGTGCTTTTACACAGTCTATGACTAGGGCTACTTGAAAGGCAACAAAACATAGAGACAAAACTGAGAACTTCTTCATTTTGTCAAGTTTAGAAGAGCTACTACAATCCATGTTGCATTTAGAGTTCCAAATTCATCTATCTATATAAAAAAGAACAGAGTGAAACCTAAAAATAAAAATTGCTACTGTAAACGAACGCTTCAACCTAGAAGAACACAATTTAGTGAGCCAAGTGGCATTTGTGTAATGATCATTACCACCACGGATCATCAAAATTGGGTGAAAAAATATTTGCTGGTATTTCGGAAACCCGTAATTTCTTGGATCATGGCAAACCCTTTCAATGAAAGTGCTTTTCCACAGTCTCTGCTGACGGCTACATGAAGAGGAAACAAAATCATCGAGACAAAACTGAGAATTCCTTTATTTTGTCAAGTTTCAAAGAGCTACTACAAACCATGTTGGATTTAGAGTTCCAAATTCTTCGAACTATATAGGAGAGAACAGAGGGAAACCTAAAAATATAACTGCTACTGTAAACGAACGCTTCAACCTAGAAGAAGAAAATTTGGTAAGCCAAGTGGGATTTGTGTACTTGTCATTACCACCAATTATCATCAAGATTGGGTGAAAAAATATTTGCTGGTATTTCGGAAACTCGTTATTTCTTAGAAGCCTGGCAACCCCTCTCAATGAAAGTGCTTTTACAAATGACTAGGGCTACTTGAAGAGGAAACAAAACATAGAGACAAAACTGAGAACTTCTTCATTTTGTCAAGTTTAGAAGAGCTACTACAATCCATGTTGGATTAGAGTTCCAAATTCATCTATCTATATAAAAAAGAACAGAGTGAAACCTAAAAATAAAAACTGCTACTGTAAACGAACGCTTCAACCTAGAAGAACACAATTTAGTGAGCCAAGTGGCATTTGTGTAATGATCATTACCACCACGTATCATCAAAATTGGGTGAAAAAATATTTGCTGGTATTTCGGAAACCCGTAATTTCTTGGATCATGGCAAACCCTTTCAATGAAAGTGCTTTTCCACAGTCTCTGCTGACGGCTACATGAAGAGGAAACAAAATCATCGAGACAAAACTGAGAACTCCATTATTTTGTCAGGTTTCAAAGAGCTACTACAAACCATGTTGGATTTAGAGTTCCAAATTCATCTAACTATATAGGAGAGAACAGAGGGAAACCTAAAAATATAAACTGCTACTGTAAACGAATGCTTCAACCTAGAAGAACAAAATTTGGTAAGCCAAGTGGGATTTGTGTACTTGTCATTACCACCAATTATCATCAAGATTGGGTGAAAAAATATTTGCTGGTATTTCGGAAACTCGTTATTTCTTAGAAGCCTGGCAACCCCTCTCAATGAAAGTGCTTTTCCACAGTCTGTGCCTAGGTCTACTTGAAGAGGAAACAAATCATAAAGACAAAACTGAGAACTCCTTCATTTTATCAAGTTTCAAAGAGCTACTACAAACCATGTTGGATTTAGAGTTCCAAATTCATCTATCTATATAAAAGAGAACAGAGTAAAACCTAAAAATAAAAACTGCTATTTTAAAAGAACGCTTCAACCTAGAAGAACACAATTTGGTGAGCCAAGTGGCATTTGTGTACTAATCATTACCACCGATTATCATCAAGATTGGAAGAAAAATATTTGCTGGTATTTCGGAACTCGTTATTTGTTAGAAGCTTGGCAACCTCTCTCAATGAATGTGCTTTTCCCCAGTCTGTGCCTAGGGCCATTTGAAGAGGAAAGAAACCATAGAGAAAAAACTGAGAACTTTTTTATTTTGTCAAGTTTCAAAGAGCTACTACAAACCATGTTGGATTTAGAGTTCCAAATACATCTTTCTATATATGAGAGAACAGAGGGAAAAATAAAAATAAAAACTGCTACTGTAAACGAACGCTTCAACGTAGAAGAGCAAAATTTGGTGAGCCATGTGGCATTTGTGTACTTGTCATTACCACCAAGTATCATGAAGCTTGGGTGAAAAAATATTTGCTGGTATTTCGCAAACCCATAATTTCTTGGGAGCTTGTCAAATCCTTTCAATGAAAGTGCTTTTCCACAGTCTCTGCTTAGGGCTACTTGAAGAGGAAACAAATCATAGAGACAAAACTGAGAACTCCTTTATTTTCTCAAGTTTTAAAAAGCTACTACAAACCATGTTGGATTTAGAGTTCCAAATTCATCTATCTATATAGGAGAGAATAGATTGAAACCTAAAAATAAAAACTGCTACTGTGAACGATCGGTTCAACCTAGAAGAACACAATTTGCTGAGCGAAGTGGGATTTGTGTACTTGTCATTACCACCAAGTATCATCAAGATTGGGTGAAAAAATATTTGCTGGTGTTTCGGAAACTCGTTATTTCTTAGAAGCCTGGCAACCAATCTCAATGAAAGTGCTTCTCCACAGTCTGTGCCTAGTGCTACTTGAAGAGGAAACAATGAATAAAGACAAAATTGAGAACTCCTTCATTTTGTAAAGTTTCAAACAGCTACTACAAACCATTTTGGATTTAGAGTTCCAAATTCATCTATCTATATAAAAGAGAACAGAGTGAAACCTACAAATAAAAACTGCTATTGTAAACGAACGCTTCAACCTAGAAGAACACAATTTGGTGAGCCAAGTGGCATTTGTGTACTAATCATTACCACCAATTATCATCAAGATTGGAAGAAAAAATATTTGCTGGTATTTTGGAAACTCGTTATTTCTTAGAAGCTTTTCAACAACTCCCAATGAAAGTGCTTTTCCACAGTCTGTTCCTAGTGCTACTTGAAGAGGAAACAAACCATACAGACAAAACTGAGAACTCCATTATTTCTTCAAGTTTCAAAGAGCTTCTACAAACCATGTTGGATTTAGAGTTCCAAATTAATCTATCTATATGGGAGAGAACAGTGTGAAACCTAAAAATAAAAACTGCTACTGTAAACGAACGCTTCAACTTAGAAGAGCACAATTTGATGAGCCAAGTGGCATTTGTGTACTTGTCATTACCACCACGTATCATCCAGATTGGGTGAAAAAATATTTGCTGGTATTTCGGAAACTCGTTATTTCTTAGAAGCCTGGCAACCCCTCTCAATGAAAGTGCTTTTCCACAGTCTATGACTAGGGCTACTTGAAGAGGAAACAAAGCATAGAGACAAAACTGAGAACTTCTTCATTTTGTCAAGTTTAGAAGAGCTACTACAATCCATGTTGGATTTAGAGTTCCAAATTCATCTATCTATATAAAAAAGAAGAGAGTGAAACCTAAAAATAAAAACTGCTACTGTAAACGAACGCTTCAACCTAGAAGAACACAATTTAGTGATCCAAGTGGCATTTGTGTAATGATCATTACCACCACGTATCATCAAAATTGGGTGAAAAAATATTTGCTGGTATTTCGGAAACCCGTAATTTCTTGGATCATGGCAAACCCTTTCAATGAAAGTGCTTTTCCACAGTCTCTGCTGACGGCTACATGAAGAGGAAACAAATCATTGAGACAAAACTGAGAACCCCTTTATTTTGTCAAGTTTCAAAGAGCTACTACAAACCATGTTGGATTTAGAGTTCCAAATTCATCTATCCATATAGGAGAGAACAGAGTAAAACCTAAAAATAAAAACTGCTACTGTAAACGAACGATTCAACCTAGAAGAACACAATTTGTTGAGCCAAGTGTGACTTGTGTACTGATCATTACCACCACCTATCATCAAGATTGCATGAAAAAATATTTGCTGGTATTTAGGAAACTCGTTATTTCTTAGAAGCATGGCAACCTTTCTCAATGAATGTGCTTTTCCCAGTCTGTGCCTAGGGCTATTTGAAGAGGAAACAAACAAATAGAGACAAAACTGAGAACTTTTCTATTTTGTCAAGTTTCAACGAGCTACTACAAACCATGTTGGATTTAGAGTTCCAAATTCATCTATCTATATAGGAGAGAACAGAGGGAAACCTAAAAATATAAACTGCCACTGTAAACGAACACTTCAACCTAGAAGAACAAAATTTGGTGAGCCAATTGGGATTTGTGTACTTGTCATTCCCACCAAATATCATCAAGATTGGGTGAAAAAATATTTGCTGGTATTTCGGAAACTCGTAATTTCTTGGAAGCTTGCAACCCCTTTCAATGAAAGTGGTTTTCCACAGTCTCTGCTTAGGGCTACTGAAGAGGAAATAAATCATAGAGACAAAACTTAGAACTCCTTAATTTTTTCAAGTTTCAAAGAGCTACTACAAACCATGTTGGATTTAGAGTTCCAAATTCATCTTTCTATATATGAGAGAACAGAGGGAAACCTAAAAATATAAACTGCTACTGTAAACTAACGCTTCAACCTAGAAGAACAAAATTTGGTGAGTCAAGTGGGATTTGTGTACCGATCATTACCACCAAGTATCATCAAGACTGGGTGAAAAAATATTTGCTGGTATTTCGGAAACTCATTATTTCTTAGAAGCTTGGCAACCCCTTTCAATGAAAGAGCTTTTCCACAGTTTGTGCCTAGAGCTACTTGAAGAGGAAAAAACCATAGAGACAAAACTGAGAACTCCTTTATTTTGTCAAGTTTCAAAGAGCTACTACAAACCATGTTGGATTTAGAGTTCCAAATTCATCTATCCATATAGGAGAGAACAGAGTAAAACCTAAAAATTAAAACTGCTACTGTAAATGAACGCTTCAACCTAGAAGAACACAATTTGGTGAGCCAAGTGGGATTTGTGTACTGATCATTACCACCACCTATCTTCAAGATTGCGTGAAAAAATATTTGCTGGTATTTAGGAAACTCGTTATTTCTTAGAAGCATGGCAACCTTTCTCAATGAATGTGCTTTTCGCAGTCTGTGCCTAGGGCTATTTGAAGAGGAAACAAACCATAGAGACAAAACTGAGAACTATTTTTTTTGTCAAGTTTCAAAGAACTACTACAAACCATGTTGGATTTAGAGTTCCAAATTCATCTATCTATATAGGAGAGAACAGAGGGAAACCTAAAAATAAAAACTGCTACTGTAAACGAACGCTTCAACCTAGAAGAGAAAATGTGGTGAGCCATGTGGGATTTGTGTACTTGTCATTACCACCAAGTATCATGAAGCTTGGGTGAAAAAATATTTGCTGGTATTTCGCAAACCCATAATTTCTTGGGAGCTTGTCAAATCCTTTCAATGAAAGTGCTTTCCACAGTCTCTGCTTAGGGGCTACTTGAAGAGGAAATAAATCATAGAGACAAAACTGAGTACTCCTTTAATTTTTCAAGTTTCAAAGAGCTACTACAAACCATGTTGGTTTTAGAGTTCCAAATTCATCTATCTATATCGGAGAGAACAGCGGGAAACATAAAAATAAAAACTGCTACTGTAAACGAACACTTCAACCTACAAGAACAAAATTTGGTGAGCCAATTGGGATTTGTGTACTGATCATTAACACCACGTATCATCAAGATTGGGTGAAAAAATATTTGCTCATATTTCGAAAACTCGTTATTTCTTAGAAGCTTGGCAACCCCTCTCAATGAAAGTGCTTTTTCACAGTGTGTGCATAGTGTACTTGAAGAGGAAACAATCCATAGAGACAAAACTGAGAACTCCTTTATTTGTCAAGTTTCATAGCTACTACAAACCATGTTGGATTTAGAGTTCCAAATTCATCTATCTATATAAGAGAGAACAGAGTGAAACCTAAAAATAAAAACTGCTACTGTAAACGAACGCTTCAACCTAGAAGAACAAAATTCGGTGAGTCAAGTGGGATTTGTCTACTTTTTATTACCACCAAGTATCATCAAGATTGGGTGAAAAAATATTTGCTGGTATTTCTGAAACCCGTAATATATTGGAAGCTTGGTCACCCCTTTCAATGGCAGTGCTTTTCCACAGTCTCTGCCTGGGATACTTGAAGAGGAAACAAATCACAAAGACAAAACTGAGAATTCCTTTATTTTTTCAAGTTTCAAAGAGCTACTACAAACCATGTTGGATTTAGAGATCCAAATTCATCTATCTATATAAAAGAGAACAGAGTGAAACCTAAAAATAAAAATTGCTACTATAAACCAACATTCAAACTAGAAGAACAAAATTTGGTGAGCCAAGTGGGTTGTAATTACCACCAAGTATCATCAAGATTGGGTGAAAAACTCTTTGCTGGTATTTCGGAAACTCCTTATATCTTGGAAGCTTGGCAACCCCTTTCAATGAAAGTGCTTTTCCACAGTCTCTGCTTAGGGCTACTTGAAGAGGAAACAAATCTTAGAGACAAAACTGAGAACTCCTTTATTTTGTCAAGTTTCAAAGAGCTACTAGAAACCATGTTGGATTTAGAGTTCCAAATTCATCTATCTATATAGGAGAGAACAGAGGGAAACCTAAAATATAAACTGCTACTGTGAACGAACGCTTCAACCTAGAAGAACAAAATTTGGTGAGCCAAGTGGTATTTGTGTACTTGTCATTACCACCAAGTATCATCAAGATTGGGTGAAAAAATATTTGCTGGTATTTCGAAAACTCGTTATTTCTTAGAAACCTGGCAACCCCTCTCAATGAAAGTGCTTTTCCACAGTCTATGACTAGGGCTACTTGAAGAGGAAAGAAAACATAGAGACACAACTGAGTACTTCCTCATTTTGTCAAGTTTCAAAGAGCTACTACAATCCATGTTGGATTTAGAGTTCCAAATTCATATATTTATATAAAAAAGATCAGAGTGAAACCTAAAAATAAAAACTGCTACTGTAAACGAACGCTTCAACCTAGAAGAACACAATTTGGTGAGCCAAGTGGGAATAGTGTACTGATCATTACCACCACGTATCATCAAGATTGGGTGAAAAAATATTTGCTGGTATTTCGGAAACTCGTTATTTCTTAGAAGCTTGGCCACCCCTCTCAATTAATGTGCTTTTACCCAGTCTGTGCCTAGGGCTATTTGAAGAGGAAACAAACAATAGAGACAAAACTGAGAACTTTGCTATTTTGTCAAGTTTCAAAGAGCTACTACAAACCATGTTGGATTTAGAGTTCCAAATTCATCTATCTATATAGGAGAGAACAGAGGGAAACCTAAAAATAAAATCTGCTACTGAAAATGAACGCTTCAACCTAGAAGAACAAAATTTGGTGAGCCAATTGGGATTTGTGTATTTGTCATTACTACCAAGTATCATCAAGATTGGGTGAAAAAATATTTGCTGGTATTTCGGAAACTCGTTATTTCTTAGAAGATTGGCAACCCTCTCAAGGAATGTGCTTTTCCCCAGTCTATGCCTAGGGCCATTTGAAGAGGAAACAAACCATTGAGACAATATTGAGAACTCTTTTATTTTGTCAAGTATTAAAGAGCTACTACAAACCATGTTGGATTTAGAGTTTCAAATTCATCTATCTATATAGAAGATAACAGAGTGAAACCAAAATATAAAAACTGCTACTGTAGACGTACGCTTCAACCTTGAAGAACAAAATTTGGAGAGCCAAGGGGATTGGTGTACTGACGATTACCCCAAGTACCATCAAGATTGGGTGAACAAATATTTGCCGGTATTTCAGAAACTCGTTATTTCTTAGAAGCTTGGCAACCCCTCTCAATGAAAGTGCTTTTCCAGAGTCTCTGCTTAGGGCTACTTGAAGAGGAAACAAACAGTAGAGACATAACTGAGAACTCCTTTATTTTGTCAAATTTCAAAGAGCTACTACAAACCATGTTGGATTTAGAGTTCCAAATTCATCTATCTATATAGGAGAGAACAGAGTGAAACCTAAAAATTAAAACTGCTACTGTAAAGGAACGCTACAACATAGAAGAACAAAATTTGGTGAGCCAAGTGGGATTTGAGTACTTGTAATTACCACCAAGTATCATCAAGATTGGGTGAAAAAATATTTGCTGGTATTTCGGAAACCCGTAATTTTTTGGAGCTTGGCAAACCCTTTCAATGAAAATGCTTATCCACAGTCTCTGCTTAGGGCTACTTGAAGAGGAAACAAATCATAGAGACAAACTGAGAACTCCTTCATTTTGTCAAGTTTCAAAGAGCTACTACAAACCATGTTGGATTTAGAGTTCCAAATTCATCTATCTATATAGGAAAGAACTGAGGAAAAGCTAAAAATATAAACTGCTATTGTAAACGAACGCTTCAACCTAGAATATCAAAATTTGGTTAGCCAAGTGGGATTTGTCTACTTGTCATTACCACCAAGTATCTTCAAAATTGGGTGAAAAAATATTTGCTGGTATTTCGGAAACTCGTTATTTCTTGGATGCTTGGCAACCCCTTTCAGTGAAAGTGCTTTTCCACAGTCTGTGCCTAGGACTACGTGAAGAAGAAACAAACCATAGAGACAAAACTGAGAACTATTTTATTTTGTCAAGTTTCAATGAGCTACTACAAACCATTTTGGATTTACAGTTCCAAATTCATCTATCTATATAAGAGAGAACAAAGTGAAACCTAAATATAAAAACTGCTACTGTAGACGAACGCTTAAACCTAGAAGAACACAATTTGGTGAGACAAGTGGGATTCGTGTACTCATCATTACCACAAAGTATCATCAAGATTCAGTGAAAAAATATTTGCTGGTATTTCGGAAACTCGTTATTTCTTAGAAGCTTGGCAACCCCTCTCAATTAAAGTGCTTCTCCACAGTCTGTGCCTAGGGCTACTTGAAGATTAAACAAACCATAGAGACAAAACTGAGAACTCCTTTATTTTGTCAAGTTTCAAAGAGCTACTACAAACCATGTTGTATTTAGAGTTTTAAATTCATCTATCTCTATAGGAGAGAACAGAGTGAAACCTAAAAATAAAAACTGCCACTGTAAAGGAACGCTTCAACCTGGAAGAACAAAATTGGGTGATCCAAGTGGGATTTGTGTACCTATCATTACCACCAAGTATCATCAAGATTGGGTGAAAAAATATTTGCTGGTATTTCGGGAACTCATTATTCCTTGGAAGCTTTGCAACCCCTTCCAATGAAAGTGCATTTCCACAGTCTGTGCCTAGGGCTACTTGAAGAGGAAACAAACCATAGAGACAATACTCAGAACTCCTGTATTTTGTCAAGTTTCAAAGAACTACTACAAACCATGTTGGATTTAGAGTTCCAAATTCATCTATCTATATAGGAGAGAACAGAGTGAAACCTAAATATAAAAACTGCTACTGTAGACGAACGCTTCAACCTAGAAGAACAAAATTTGTTGATCCTAGTGGGATTTGTGTACTTCTAATTACCACCACGTATCATCAAGATTGGGTGAAAAAGTATTTGCTGGTATTTCCGAAACTCGTAATTTCTTGGAAGCTTGGCAACTCCTTTCAATGAAAGTGCTTTTCCACAGTCTCTGCTTAGGGCTACTTGAAGAGGAAACAAATCATAGAGACAAAACTGAGAACTACTTTTTTTGTGAAGTTTCAAAGCGCTACTACAAACCATGCTGGATTTTGAGTTCCAAATTCAGCTATCTATATAGGAGAGAACAGATGGAAACCTAAAAATATAAACTGCTACTGTAAAAGAACATTTCAACCTAGAAGAACACAATTTGGTGAGTCCTGTGGGATTTGTGTACTGATCATTACCACCACGTATCATCCAGATTGGGTGAAAACATATTTGCTGGTATTTCTGAAACTCGTTATTTCTTAGAAGCTTTCAACCCCTCAAAATGAAACTGCATTTCCACTGTCTGTGCCTAGGGCTACTTGAAGAGGAAACAAACCATAGAGACGACACTGAGAACTCCTGTATATTGTCAAGTTTCTAAGAGCTACTACAAACCATGTTCGATTTAGAGTTCCAAATTCATCTATCTATATAAGAAAGTACAGAGTGAAACCTAATATAAAAACTGCTACTGTAGACGAACTCTTAAACCTAGAAGAACAAAATTTGTTGAGCCAAGTGGGATTTGTGGACTTATCATTGCCACGAAGTATAATCAAGATTGGGTGAAAAAATATATGCTGGTATTTCGTAAACTCGTTATTTCTTAGAAGCTTGGCAACCCCTCTCAATGAAAGTGCTTTTCCACAGTCTGTGCATAGGGCTACTTGAAGAGGAAACAAACCATAGAGACAAAACTGAGAACTCCTTTATTTTGTCAAGTTTCAAACAGCTACTACAAACCATGTTGGATTTTGAGTTCCAAATTCATCTATCTATATAGGAGAGAACAAAGTGAAACCTAAAAATAAAAACTGCTACTCTAAACGAACGCTTCAACCTAGAAGAACAAAATTTGGTGAGCCAAGTGGGATTTGTGTACTTGTCATTATCACCACGTATCATCAAGATTGGGTGAAAAAGTATTTGCTGGTATTTCGGAAACTCGTAATGTCTTGGAAGCTTGGCAACCCCTCTCAATGAAAGTGCTTTTCCACAGTCTGTGCCTAGGGCTACTTGAAGAGGAAACAAGCCATAGAGACAAAACTGAGAACTCCTTTATTTTGTCAAGTTTCAAAGAGCTACTACAAACCATGTTGGATTTACAGTTCCAAATTCATCTATCTATATAGGAGAGAACAGAGTGAAACCTAAAAATAAAAATTGCTACTGTAAACGAACGCTTCAACCTAGAAGAACAAAATTTGGTGAGCCAAATGGGATTTGTGTACCGATCATTACCACAAAGTATCATCAAGATCGGGTGAAAAAATATTTGCTGGTGTTTCAGAAACTCGTTATTTCTTGGATGCTTGGCAACCCCTTTCAGTGAAAGTGCTTTTCCACAGTCTGTGCCTTGGGCTACTTGAAGAAGAAACAAACCATAGAGACAAAACTGAGAACTATTTTATTTTGTCAAGTTTCAGGGAGCTACTACAAACCATGTTGGATTTACAGTTCGAAATTCATCTATCTATAAGAGAGAACAGAGTGAAACGTAAATATAAAAACTGCTACTGTAGAAGAACGCTTCAACCTAGAAGAACAAAATTTGGTGAGCCAAGTGGGATTTGTGTACTTGTCATTACCACCAAGTATCATCAAGATTGGGTGAAAAAATATTTGCTGGTATTTCGGAAACTCTTAATTTCTAGGAAGCTTAGCCACCCCTTTCAATGAAAGTCCTATTCCAGAGTCTCTGCTTAGGGATACTTGAAGAGGAAACAAACCATAGAGACAAAATTGCGAACTACGTTCTTTTGTCAAGTTTCAAAGAGCTACTACAAACCATGTTGGATTTAGAGTTCCAAATTCATCTATCTATATAGGAGAGAACAGAGAAAAACCTAAATATAAAAACTGATATGTAGACGAACGCTTCAACCTAGAAGAAGAAAATTTGGTGAGCCTAGTGGGATTTCTCTACTGATCATTACCAGCAAGTATCATCAAGATTGGGTGAAAAAAATATTTGCTGGTATTTCGGAAAATCGTTATTTCTTAGAATCTTGGCAACCCCTCTCAATGAAATTGCTTTTCCACAATCTGTGCCTAGGGCTACTTGAAGAGGAAATAAATCATAGAGACAAAACTGATAACTACTTTTTTTTGTCAAGTTTCAAAGAGCTACTACAAACCATGATGGATTTAGAGTTCCAAATTCATCTATCTATATAGGAAAGAACAGAGAAAAACATAAATACAAAAACAGCTACTGTAGACGAACACTTCAACCTAGAAGAACAAAATTTGGTGAGCCAAGTGGGATTTGTGTACTGATCCTTACCACCAAGTATCATCAAGATTGGGTGAAAAAATATTTGCTGGTATTTTGGAAACTCGTTATTTATTAGAAGGTTTGCAACCCCTCTCAATGAAAGTGCTTTTCCACAGTCTGTGCCTAGGGCTACTTGAAGAGGAAACAAACCATAGAGACAAAACTGAGAACTCCGTTATTTTGTCACGTTTCAAGGAGCTACTACAAACCATGTTGGATTTAGAGTTTCAAATTCATCTATCTATATAGGAGAGAACAGAGGGAAACCTAAATATAAAAATTGCTATTGTAGACGAAAGCTTCAACCTAGAAGAACAAAATTTGGTGAGCCAAGTGGGATTTGTGTACTGATCATTACCACCAAGTATCATCAAGATTGGGTGAAAAAATATTTGCTGGTATTTCGGAAACTCGTTATTTCTTAGAAGCTTGGCAACCCCTCTCAATGAAAGTGCTTTTCCACAGTCTGTGCGTAGGGCTATTGAAGAGGAAACAAACCATAGAGACAAAACTGAGAACTCCTTTATTTTGTCAAGTTTCAAAGAGCTACTACAAACCATGTTGGATTTAGAGTTCCAAATTCATCTATCTATATAGGAGAGAACAAAGTGAAACCTAAAAATAAAAACGGCTACTGTAAACGAACGCTTCAACCTGAAAGAACAAAATTTGATGAGCCAAGTGGGATTTGTGTACATATCATACCACAAAGTGTTATCAAGATTGGGTGAAAAAATATTTTCTGGTATTTCGGAAACTCGTTATTCCTTGGAAGCTTGGCAACACTTTTCAATGCAAGTGCTTTTCCACAGTTTGTGCCTAGGGCTACGTGAAGAGGAAACAAACCATAGAGACAAAACAGAGAACTAATTTATTTTGTCAAGTTTTAAAGAGGTACTACAAACCGTGGTGGATTTAGAGTTCCAATTTCGTCTATCTATATAGGAGAGAACAGAGAAAAACCTAAATATATAAACTGCTACTGTAGACGAACGCTTCAACCTAGAAGAACAAAATTTGGTGAGCCAAGTGGGATTTGTGTACTGATCAGTGCCACGAAGTATCATCACGTTTGGGTGAAAAAATATTTGCTGGTATTTCTGAAACTCGTTATTTCTTAGAATCTTGGCAACCCCTCTCAATGAAAGTGCTTTTCCACAGTCTGTGCCTAGGTCTATTGAAGAGGAAACAAACCATAGAGAAAAAACTGAGAACTCCTTTATTTTGTCAAGTTTCAAATAGCTACTACAAACCATGTTGGATTTAGAGTTCCAAATTCATCTATCTATATAGGAGAGAACAGAGTGAAACCTAAATATAACAACTTCTACTGTAGACGAACGCTTAAACCTACAGGAACAAAATTTGGTGAGCAAAGTGGGATTTGTGTACTGATCATTACCACCAAGTATCATCAATATTGGGTGAAAAAATATTTCCTGCTATTTCGGAAACTCGTTATTTCTTAGAAGCCTCAACACCCCTCTCAATGAAAGTGCTTTTCCACAATCTGTGCCTAGGGCTACTTGAAGAGGAAACAAACCATAGAGACAAAACTGAGAACTCCTTTATTTTGTCATGTTTCAAAAAGGTACTACAAACCATGTTGGATTTTCAGTTAAAATTCATGTATCTATATAGGAAAGAACAGAGTGAAATCAAAAATAAAAAGTGCAACTGTAAACGAACGTTTCCACCTAGAAGAACAAAATTTGGTGAGCCAAGTGGGATTTGTGTACCGATCATTCCCACCACGTATCATCAAGATTGGGTGAAAAAATATTTGCTGGTATTTCGGAAACTCATTATTTCTTAGAAGTTTGGCAAACCCTCTCAATGCAAGTGCTTTTCCCAGTCTGTGCCTAGGGCTACTTGAAGAGGAAACAAACCATAGAGACAAAACTGAGAACTCCTTTATATGTCAAGTTTCAAAGAGCTACTACAAACCATGTGGGATTTAGAGTTTCAAATTCATCTATCTACATCGGAGAGAACAAAGTGAAACCTAAAAATAAAAACTGCTACGGTAAATGAACGCTTCAACTTAGAAGAACAAAATTTGTTGAGCTAAGTGGGATTTGTGTAATTGTCATTACGACCACGTATCATCAAGATTGGGTGAAAAAGTATTTGAGGCTATTTCGGAAACTCGTAATTTCTTTGAAGCTTGGCAACCCCTTTTATTGACAGTGCTTTTCCTCAGTCTCTGTTTATGGCTACTTGGAGAGAAAACAAATCATAGAGACAAAACTGAGAACTCCTTTATTTTTTCAAGTTTCAAAGAGCTACTAAAAACCATGTTTGATTTAGAGCTCCAAATTCATCTATCTATATAGGAGAGAACAGAGAAATACCTAAAAATATAAACTTCTATTGTAAACGAACGCTTCAAACTAGAAGAACAAAATTTGGTGAGTCAAGTGGGAATTGTGTACCCATCATTACCACCAAGTATCATCAACATTGGGTGAAAAAATATTTGCTGGTATTTCGGAAACTCGTTATTTCTTAGAAGCTTTGCCACCCGTAAAAATGAAAGTGATTTTCCACAGTCTGTGCCTAGGGCTACTTGAAGAGGAAACAAACCATAGAGACAAAACTGAGAACTCCTTTATTTTGTCAGGTTTCAAAGAGCTACTACAAACCATGTTGGATTTAGAGTTCCAAATTCATCTATCTATATAGGAGAGAACACAGTGAAACCTAAAAATAAAAACTGCTATTGTAAACGAACGCTTCAACCGAGAATAACAAAATTTGGTGAGCCAAGTGGGATTTGTGTACTTGTCATTACCACCACTTATCATCAAGATTGGGTGAAAAAGTATTTGCTGGTATTTCGGAAACTCGTAATTTCTTGGAAGTTTGGCAACCCCTTTCAATGAAGGTGCTTTTCCACAGTCTGTGCCTAGTGCTACTTTAAGAGGATACAAACCATAGAGAAAAAACTGAGAACTAATTTATTTTGTCAAGTCTTCAAAGAGCTACTACAAACTATGTTGGATTTAGAGTTCCCAATTTTTCGATCTATATAAGAGAGAACAGAGTGATACCTAAAAATAAAAACTGCTACTGTAAATGAACGCTTCAACCTAGAAGAACAAAATTTGGTGAGCAAAGTGGAATTTGTGTACTTGTCATTACCACCTAGTATCATCAAGTTTGGGTGAAAAAATATTTGCTGGTATTTCGGAAACTCGTAATTTCTGGAAGCTTGGCAACCCCTTTCAATGAAAGTGCTTTTCCACAGTCTCTGCTTAGGGCTACTTGAGAGGAAACAAACCATAGAGACAATAAGGAGAACTCCTTTATTTGGTCTAGTTTCAAAAGACCTACTAGAGACCATGTTGGATTTAGAGTTCCAAATTCATGTATCTATATAGAAGAGATCAGAGGGAAACCTAAATATAAAAACTGATACTGTAGACGAACGCTTCAACCTAGAAGAACAAAATTTGGTGAGCAAAGTGGGATTGTTGTACGGATCATTACCACCAAGTATAATCAAGATTGGGTGAAAAATATTTGCTGGTATTTCAGAAATTCTTTTTTTCTTAGAAGCTTGGCAACCCCTCTAAATGAAAGTGCTTTTCAACAGTCTGTGCCTAGGGCTACTTGAAGAGGAAACAAACCATAGAGACAAAACTGAGAACGACTTTATTTTGTCAAGTTTCAAAGAGCTACTACAAACCACGTTGGATTTAGAGTACCAAATTCATCCACCTATATAGGAGAGAACAAAGTGAAACCTAAAAATTAAAACTGCTACTGAAAACGAACTCTTCAACCTAGAAGAACAATATTCGTGAGCCAAGTGGGATTTGTGTACTTGTCATTACCACCAAGTATCATCAAGTTTGGGTGAAAAAATATTTGCTGGTATTTCCGAAACTCGTTATTTCTTCGAAGCTTGGCAAACCCTTTCAATGAAAGTGCTTTTCCACTGTCTCTGTTTAGGGCTACTTGAAGAGGAAACAAATCATAGAGACAAAACTGACACCTACTTTTTTGTGAAGTTTCAAAGAGCTACTACAAACCATGTTGGATTTAGAGTTCCAAATTCAGCTATCTATATAGGAGAGGACAGAGTGAAACCTAAATATAAAAATTGCTACTGTAGATGAACGCTTAAACCTAGAAGAACAAAATTTGGTGAGCCTAGTCGGATTTGTGTACTGATCATTACCACCTAGTATCATCAAGATTGGGTGAAAAAATATTTGCTGGTATTTCGGAATCTTGTTATTTCTTAGAAACTTGGCAACCCCTCTCAATGAAAGTGCTTTTCCACAGTCTGTGCCTAGGTCTACTTGAAGAGGAAACAAACCATAGAGACAAAACTGAGAAATCCTTTATTTTGTCAAGTTTCAAAGAGCTACTACAAACCATGTTGGATTTAGAGTTCCAAATTCATCAACCTATATAGGAGAGAACAAAGAGAAACCTAAAAATAAAAACTGCTACTGTAAACGAATGCTTCAAGCTAGAAGAACCAAATTTGGTGAGCCAAGTGGGATTGGTGTACTGATCATTACACCAAGTATCATCAAGATTGGGTGAAAAAATGTTTGCTGGTATTTCGAAACCTCGTTTTTTCTTAGAAGCTTTACAACCCCTCTCAATGAAAGTGCTTTTCCACAGTCTGTGCCTAGGGCTACTTGAAGAGGAATCAAACCATAGAGACCAAAATGAGAACTACTTTTTTTGGAAAGTTTCAAAGAGCTATTACAAACCATGTTCGATTTAGAATTCCAAATTCATCTATCTACATAGAAGAGAACAGAGTGAAACCTAAATATAAAAATTGCTACTGTAGACGAACGCTTCAACCTAGAACAACAAAATTTAGTGAGCCCAGTGGGATTGGAGTACTGATTATTACCACCAAGTATATTCAAGATTGGGTGAAAAATATTTGCTGGTATTTCGGAAACTCTTTATTTCTTAGAAGGTTGGCAACCCCTCTCAATAAAAGTGCTTTTCCACAGTCTGTGCCTAGGGCTACTTGAAGAGGAAACAAACCATAGAGACAAAACTGAGAACGACTTTATTTTCTCAAGTTTCAAAGAGCTACTACAAACCATGTTGTATTTAGAGTTCCAAATTCATCTATCTATATAGGAGAGAACAAAGTGAAACCTAAAAATGAAAACTGCTACTGAAAACGAACGCTTCAACCTAGAAGAACAAAATTTTTTGAGCCAAGTGGGATTGGTGTACTGATTATTAAAACCAAGTATCACAAAGATTGGGTGAAATAATATTTGCTGGTATTTCGGAATCTCGTTATTTCTTAGAAGCTTGGCAATCCCTCTCAATGAAAGTGCTTTTCCACAGTCTGTGCCTAGGGTTAATTGAAGAGGTAACAAACCATTGAGACAAAACTGAGAACTCCTTAATTTTGTCAAGTTTCAAGGAGCTAGTACAAACCATGTTGGATTTAGAGTTCCAAATTCAGCTATCTATATAGGGGAGAACAGAGGGAAACCTAAAAATATAAATTGCTACTTTAAACGAACGCTTCAAATTAGAAGAACAATATTTGGTGAGTCAAGTGGGATTTGTGTACCGATCATTACCACCAAGTATCATCAAGATTGGGTGAAAAATGTTTGCTGGTATTTTGGAAACTCGTTATTTCTTAGAAGCTTGGCAACCCCTCTCAATGAAAGTGCTTTTCCACAATCTGTGCCTAGGGCTACTTGAAGAGGAAACAAACCATAGAGACAAAACTAAGAACTCCTTTATTTTGCCAAGTTCAAAGAGCTACTACAAACCATGTTGGATTTAGATTTCCAAATTCATCTATCTATATAGGAAAGAACAAAAAGAAAGCTAAAAATAAAAACTGCTACAGTAAACGAACGCTTCAACCGAGAAGAACAAAATTTGGTGAGCCAAGTGGGATTTGTGTACTTGTCATTACTACCACTTATCATCAAGATTGGGTGAAAAAGTATTTGCTGGTATTTCAGAAACTCGTAATTTCTTGGAAGCTTGGCAACCCCTTTCAATGAAAGTGCTATTCCACAGTCTCTACTTAGCGCTACTTGAAGAGGAAAGAAAAGATAGACACAAAACTGAGAACTCCTTTATTTTGTCAAGTTTCAAAGATCTACTACAAACCATGTTGGATTTAGAGTTCCAAATTCATCTATCCATATAGGAGAGAACAGAGGGAAACCTAAAAAAATAAACTGCTACTTTAAACGAACGCTTCAAACTAGAATAATAAAATTTGGTGAGTCAAGTGGCATTTGTGTTCTGATCATTACCACTAAGTATCTTGCAGAATAGGTGAAAAAATATTTGCTGGTATTTCGGAAACTAGTTATTTCTTGGAAGCTTGGCAACCCATTTCAATGAAAGTGCCTTTCCACAGTCTGTGCCTAGGGCTACATGAAGTGGAAACAAACCATAGAGACAATACTGAGAACTCCTTTATTTTGTCAAGTTTCAAAGAGCTACTACAAACCATGTTGGATTTATAGTTCCAAATTCATGTATCTATATAGAAGAGAACAGAGTGAAACCTAAATATAAAAACTGCTACTGTAGACGAACGGTTCAACCTAGAAGAACAAAATTTGGTGAGCCAAGTGAGATTGGTGTACTGATTATTACAACCAAGTATCATCAAGTTTGGGTGAAAAAATATTTGCTGGTATTTCGGAAATCATTATTTCTTAGAAGCTTGGCAACCCCTCTCAATGAAAGTGCTTTTCCACAGTCTGTGCCTAGGGCTACTTGAAGAGGAAACAAACCATAGAGACAAAACTGAGAACACCTTTATTTTGTCAAGTTTCAAAGAGCTACTACAAACCATCTTGGATTTAGATTTCCAAATTCATCTATCTATATAGGAGAGAACAAAGTGAAACCTAAAAATAAAAACTGCTACTCTAAACGAATGCTTCAACCGAGAAGAACAAAATTTGGTGAGCCAAGTGGGATTTGTGTACTTGTCATTACCACCACTTATCATCAAGATTGGGTGAAAAAGTATTTGCTTGTATTTCGGAAACTCGTAATTTCTTGGAAGATTGGCAACCACTTTCAATGAAAGTGCTATTCCACAGTATCTGCTTAGGGCTACTTGAAGAGGAAAGAAATCATAGGGACAAAACTGAGAACTACTTTTTTTGTCAAGTTTCAAAGAGCTAGTACAAACCATGTTGGATTTAGAGTTCCAAATTCAGCTATCTATATAGGAGAGAACAGAGGGAAACCTAAAAATATAAACTGCTACTGTAAACGAACGCTTCAAACTAGAAGAACAAAATTTGTTGAGTCAAGTGGGAGTTCTTTACCGATCATTACCAAAAAGTATCCTCATGTTTGGGTGAAAAAATGTTTGCTGGTGTTTCGGATACTCGTTATTTCTTCGAAGCTTGGCAACCCGTTTCAATGAAAGTGCTTTTCCATAGTCTCTGCTTAGGGCAACTTGAAGAAGAAACAAACCATAGAAATAAAACTGAGAACTCCTTTATTTTGTCAAGTTTCAAAGAGCTACTTCAAACCATGTTGGATTTAGAGTTCCAAATTCATCTATCTATATAGGAAAGAACAGAGGGAAACCTAAAAATATAAACTGCTACTGTAAACGAACGCTTCAACCTAGAAGAACAAAATTTGGTGAGCCAAGTGGGATTTGTGTACTTGTCATTACCACCAAGTATCTTCAAGATTGGGTGAAAAAATATTTGCTGGTATTTCGGAAACTCGTTATTTCTTAGAAGCCTGGCAACCCCTCTCAATGAAAGTGCTTTTCCACAGTCTCTGCCTAGGGCTACTTGAAGAGGAAACAATATATAGAGAAAAAACTGAGAACTACTTCATTTTGTCAAGTTGCAAAGAGCTACTGCAAACCATGTTGGATTTAGATTTCCAAATTCATCTATCTATATAAGAGAGAACAGAGTGAAACCTAAATATAAAAACTGCTACTGTAGACGAACGCTTAAACCTAGAAAAACAAAATTTGTTGAGCCAAGTGCGATTTGTGGACTTATCATTACCACCAAGTATCATCAAGATTGGTTGAAAAAATATTTGCTGGTGTTTCAGAAACTCGTTATTTCGTAGAAGCTTGGCAACCCCTCGCATTGAAAGTGCTTTTCCACAGTTTGTGCATATGGCTACTTGAAGAGGAAACAAACCATAGAGACAATACTGAGAACTCCTTTATTTTGTCAAGTTTCAAAGAGCTACTACAAACCATGTTGGATTTAGAATTCAAAATTCATGTATCTATATAGAAGAGAACAGAGTGAAACCTAAATATAAAAACTGCTACTGTAGACGAACGCTTCAACCTAGAAAAACAAAATTTGGTGAGCAAAGTGGGATTGGTGTGCTGATTATGAAAACCAAGTATCATTAAGATTGGGTGAAAAAATATTTGCTAGTATTTAAGAAACTCATTGTTTCTTAGAAGCTTGCAACCCCTCTCTATGAAAGTGCTTTTCCACAGTCTGGGCCTAGGGCTACTTGAAGAGGAAAGAAACCATTGAGACAAAACTGAGAACTCCTTTATTTTGTCAAGTTTCAAGGAGCTACTACAAACCATGTTGGATTTAGGTTTCCAAATTCATCTATATATATAGGAGAGAATAAAGTGAAACTGAAAAATAAAAACTGCTACTGTAAACGAACGCTCCAACTGAGAAGAACAAAATTTGGTGAGCCAAGTGTGAATTGTGTACTTGTCATTACCACTACTTATCATCAAGATTGGGTGAAAAAGTATTTGCTGGTATTTCGGAAATCGTTATTTCTTAGAAGCTTGGCAACCCCTTTCAATGAAAGTGCTTTTCCAGAGTCTCTGCTTAGGGCTTCTTGAATAGGAAAGAAATCATAGAGACAAAACTGAGAACTACTTTTTTTTGTCAAGTTTCAAAGAGCTAGTACAAACCATGTTGGATTTAGAGTTCCAAATTCAGGTATCTATATAGGAGAGAACAGAGGGAAACCTAAAAATATAAACTGCTACTTTAAACGAACTCTTCAAACTAGAAGAACCAAATTTGGTGAGTCAAGTGGGATTTCTGTACCGATCATTACCACCAAGCAACATCAAGATTGGGTGAAAAAATATTTGCTAGTATTTCGAAAACTTATTATTTCTTAGAGGCTTGGCAACCCCTCTCAATGAGAGTGCTTTTCCACAGTCTGTTCCTAGGGCTATTTGAAAAGGAAACAAACCATAGAGACAAAACTGAGAACTACTTTATTTTGTCAAGTTTCAAAGAGCTACTACAAACCATGTTGGATTTAGAGTTCCAAATTCATCTATCTATATAAGAGAGAACAGAGTGAAACCTAAAAATGAACACTTCTATTGTAAACGAACGCTTCAACCTAGAAGAACAAAATTTGGTGAGCCAAGTGGGATTTGTGTACTTGTCATTACCACCAAGTATCATCAAGATTGGGTGAAAAAATATTTGCTGGTATTTCAGTATCATAATTTCTTCTAAGCTTGGCAAACCCTTTTAATGAAAGTGCTTTTCCACAGTCTCTGCTTAGGGCTAATTTAAGAGGAAACAAATCATAGAGATAAAACTGAGAACTACTCTATTTTGTCAAGTTTCAAAGATCTACTACAAACCATGTTGGATTTAGAGTTCCAAATTCATCTATCTATATAGGAGAGAACAAAGTGAAACCTAAAAATAAAAACTGCTACTGAAAACGAACGCTTCAACCTAGAAGAACAAAATTTGGGAGCCAAGTGGGATTTGTGTACTTGTCATTACCACCAAGTATCATCAAGATTGGGTGAAAAACTATTTGCTTGTATTTCGGAAAATCGTAATTTCTTGGAAGCTTGGCAACTCCTTTCAATGAAATTCTTTTTCCACAGTCTTTGCCTAGGGATACTTGAAGAGGAAACAAAAAATAGAGACAAAACTGAGAACTCCTTTATTTTTCAAGTTTCAAAGAGCTACTACTAACCGTGTAGGATTTAGAGTTCCAAATTCATCTATCTATATAGGAGAAAACAGAGTGAAACCAAAAATAAAAACTGCTACTGTAAACGAATGCTTCAAACTAGAGGAACAAAACTTGGTGAGCCAAGTGGGCTTTGAGTACTTGTCATTACCACCAAGTATGGTCAAGATTGGGTGAAAAAATATTTGCTGATATTTCAGAAACTCGTTATTTCTTGGAAGCTTGGCAACCCCTTTCAATGAAAGGGCTTTTCCACAGTCTCTGCTTAGCGCTACCTGAGAGGAAACAAATCATAGAGACAAAACTGAGAACTCCTTTATTTTGTCAAGTTTCAAATAGCTAGTACAAACCATGTTGGATTTAGAGTTCCAAATTCAGGTATCTATATAGGAGAGAACAGAGGGAAACCTAAAAATATAGACTGCTACTGTAAACGAACGCTTCAAACTAGAAGAACAAAATTTGGTGAGTCAAGTGGGATTTCTGTACCGATCATTACCACCAAGTATCATCAAGATTGGGTGAAAAAATATTTGCTGTTATTTCGGAAACTCGTTATTTCTTCGAAGCTTGGCAACCCCTTTCAAAGAAAGTGCCTTTCCACAGTCTGTGCCGAGGGCTACTTGAAGAGGAAACAAACCATAGAGACAATACTGAGAACTCCTTTATTTTGTCAAGTTTCAAAGAGCTACTACAAACCATATTGGATTTAGAGTTCCAAATTCATCTATCTATATAAGAGAGAACAGAGAGAAACCTAAATATAAACTGCTACTGTAGACGAACGCTTAAACCTAGAAGAACCAAATTTGGTGAGCCAAGTGGGAATTGTGTACTTGTCATTACCACCACTTATCATCAAGATTGGGTGAAAAAGTATTTGCTGGTATTTCGGAAATCGTTATTTCTTAGAAGCTTGGCAACCCCTTTCAATGAAAGTGCTTTTCTAGAGTCTCTGCTTAGGGCTATTGAATAGGAAAGAAATCATAGAGACAAAACTGAGAACTACTTTTTTTGTCAAGTTTCAAAGAGCTAGTACAAACCATGTTGGATTTAGAGTTCCAAATTCAGCTATCTATATAGGAGAGAACAGAGGGAAACCTAAAAATATAAACTGCTACTTTAAACGAACTCTTCAAACTAGAAGAACCAAATTTGGTGAGTCAAGTGGGATTTCTGTACCGATCATTACCACCAAGCAACATCAAGATTGGGTGAAAAAATATTTGCTAGTATTTCGAAAACTTATTATTTCTTAGAGGCTTGGCAACCCCTCTCAATGAGAGTGCTTTTCCACAGTCTGTTCCTAGGGCTATTTGAAAAGGAAACAAACCATAGAGACAAAACTGAGAACTACTTTATTTTGTCAAGTTTCAAAGAGCTACTACAAACCTTGTTGGATTTAGAGTTCCAAATTCATCTATCTATATAAGAGAGAACAGAGTGAAACCTAAAAATGAACACTTCTATTGTAAACGAACGCTTCAACCTAGAAGAACAAAATTTGGTGAGCCAAGTGGGATTTGTGTACTTGTCATTACCACCAAGTATCATCAAGATTGGGTGAAAAAATATTTGCTGGTATTTCAGTATCATAATTTCTTCTAAGCATGGCAAACCCTTTTAATGAAAGTGCTTTTCCACAGTCTCTGCTTAGGGCTACTTTAAGAGGAAACATATCATAGAGACAAAACTGAGAACTACTCTATTTTGTCAAGTTTCAAAGATCTACTACAAACCATGTTGGATTTAGAGTTCCAAATTCATCTATCTATATAGGAGAGAACAAAGTGAAACCTAAAAATAAAAACTGCTACTGAAAACGAACGCTTCAACCTAGAAGAACAAAATTTGGGAGCCAAGTGGGATTTGTGTACTTGTCATTACCACCAAGTATCATCAAGATTGGGTGAAAAAGTATTTGCTGGTATTTCGGAAAATCGTAATTTCTTGGAAGCTTGGCAACTCCTTTCAATGAAAGTCTTTTTCCACAGTCTGTGCCTAGGGATACTTGAAGAGGAAACAAAAAATAGAGACAAAACTGAGAACTCCTTTATTTTTCAAGTTTCAAAGAGCTACTACTAACCATGTAGGATTTAGAGTTCCAAATTCATCTATCTATATAGGAGAAAACAGAGTGAAACCAAAAATAAAAACTGCTACTGTAAACGAACGCTTCAAACTAGAGGAACAAAACTTGGTGAGCCAAGTGGGCTTTGAGTACTTGTCATTACCACCAAGTATGGTCAAGATTGGGTGAAAAAATATTTGCTGATATTTCAGAAACTCGTTATTTCTTGGAATTGGCAACCCCTTTCAATGAAAGGGCTTTTCCACAGTCTCTGCTTAGCGCTACCTGAGAGGAAACAAATCATAGAGACAAAATTGAGAACTCCTTTATTTTGTCAAGTTTCAAATAGCTAGTACAAACCGTGTTGGATTTAGAGTTCCAAATTCAGGTATCTATATAGGAGAGAACAGAGGGAAACCTAAAAATATAGACTGCTACTGTAAACGAACGCTTCAAACTAGAAGAACAAAATTTGGTGAGTCAAGTGGGATTTCTGTACCGATCATTACCACCAAGTATCATCAAGATTGGGTGAAAAAATATTTGCTGTTATTTCGGAAACTCGTTATTTCTTCGAAGCTTGGCAACCCCTTTCAAAGAAAGTGCCTTTCCACAGTCTGTGCCGAGGGCTACTTGAAGAGGAAACAAACCATAGAGACAATACTGAGAACTCCTTTATTTTGTCAAGTTTCAAAGAGCTACTACAAACCATATTGGATTTAGAGTTCCAAATTCATCTATCTATATAAGAGAGAACAGAGAGAAACCTAAATATAAACTGCTACTGTAGACGAACGCTTAAACCTAGAAGAACAAAAATTTGGTGAGCCAAGTGGGATTGGTGTACTGATCATTACCACCAAGTATCATCAAGATTGGGTAAAAAATTATTTGCTGGTATTTCGGAAACTCGTTATTTCTTAGAAGCTTGGCAACCCCTTTCAATGAAAGTGTATTTCCACAGTCTGTGCCTAGGGCTACGTGAAGAGGAAACAAACCATAGAGACAAAACTGAGAACTACTTTATTTTGTCAAGTTTCAAAGAGCTACTACAATCCATGTTGGATTTAGAGTTCCAAATTCATCTATCTATATAGGAGAGGACAGAGTGAAACCTAAATATAAAAACTGCTACTGTAGACGAACACTTAAACCTAGAAAAACAAAATTTGATGGCCAAGTGGGATTTGTGTACTGATCATTACCACCAAGTATCATCAAGATTGGGTGAAAAAATATTTGCTGGTATTTTTGAAACTCGTTATTTCTTAGAAGCTTGGCAACCCCTCTCAATGAAAATGCTTTTCCACAATCTGTACCTAGGGCTACTTGAAGAGGAAAAAAACCATAGGTACAAAACTGAGAACTACTTTTTTGTCAAGTTTCAAAGAGCTAGTACAAACCATGTTGGATTTAGAGTTCCAAATTCAGCTATCTATAAAGGAGAGAATAGAGGGAAACCTAAAAATATAAACTGCTACTGTAAACGAACGCATCAAACTAGAAGAACAAAATTTGGTGAGTCAAGTGGGATTTCTGTACCGATCATTACCAAAATGTATCATCAAGATTGGGTGAAAAAATGTTTGCTGGTGTTTCGGAAACTCGTAATTTCTTGGAAGCTTGGCAACCCCTTTCAATGAAAGTGCTTTTCCACAGTCTCTGCTTAGAGCTACTTGAAGAGGAAACAAATCATAGAGACAAAACTGAGAACTCCTTTATTTTGTCAAGTTTCAAAGAGCTACTACAAACCATGTTGGATTTAGAGTTCCAAATTCATCTATCTCTATAGAAGAGAACAGAGTGAACCCTAAATATAAAAACTGCTACTTTAGACGAACGCTTCAACCTAGAAGAATAAAATTTAGTGAGCCAAGTGGGATTGGTGTACTGATCATTACCACCAAGTATCATCAAGATTGGGTGAAAAAGTATTTGCTGGTATTTCTGAAAATCGTAATTTCTTGGAAGCTTGGCAACTCCTTTCAATGAAAGTGCTTTTCCACAGTCTCTGCTTAGGGATACATGAAGAGGAATCAAATCATAGAGACAAAACTGAGAAGTACTTTTTTTTATAAAGTTTCAAAGAGCTACTACAAACCATGTTGGATTTAGAGTTCCAAATTCATCTATCTATATAAGGGAGAACAGAGTGAAACCTGAAAATAAAAACTTCTACTGTAAACGAACGCTTCAACCTAGAAGAACAAAATTTGGTGAGCCAAGTGGGATTTGTGTACTTGTCATTACCACCAAGTATCATCAAGATTGGGTGAAAAAATATTTGCTGGTATTTCAGTAAATCGTAATTTCTTGAAAGCTTGGCAACCCCTTTTAGTGAAAGTGCTATTCCACAGTCTCTGCTTAGGGCTACTTGAAGGAGGAAACAAATCTTAGAGACAAAACGGAGACCTCCTTTTTTTCAAGTTTCAAAGATCTACTACAAACCATGTTGGATATAGAGTTCCAAATTCATCTATCCATATAGGAGAGAACAGAGGGAAACCTAAAAATATAAACTGCTACTGTAAACAAACGCTTCAACCTATAAGAACAAAATTTGTTGAGTCAAGTGGGATTTGTGTACCGATCATTACCACCAGGTATCATCAAGATTGGGTGAAAAAATATATGCTGCTATTTCGGAAACTCGTTATTTCTTAGAAGCTTGGCAACCCCTCTCAATGAAAGTGCTTTTCCACAGTCTTGTGCGTAGGGCTACTTGAAGCGGAAACAAACCTTAGAGACAAAACTGAGAACGACTTTATTTTGTCAAGTTTCAAAGATCTACTACAACCATGTTGGATTTAGAGTTCCAAATTCATCTATCTATATAGGAGAGAACAAAGTGAAACCTAAAAATAAAAACTGCTACTGAAAACGAACGCTTCAGCCTAGAAGAACAAAATTTGGGAGCCAAGTGGGATTTGTGTACTTGTCATTACCACCAAGTATCATCAAGATTGGGTGAAAAAATATTTGCTGGTATTTCAGAAACTCGTAATTTCTTGGAAGCTTGGCAACCCCTTTCAATGAAAGGGCTTTTCCACAGTCTCTGCTTAGCGCTACTTGAAGAGGAAACAAATCACAGAGACAAAACTGAGAACTCCTTTATTTTGTCAAGTTTCAAATAGCTAGTACAAACCATGTTGGATTTAGAGTTCCAAATTCAGGTATCTATATAGGAGAACAGAGGGAAACCTAAAAATATAGACTGCTACTGTAAACTAACGCTTCAAACTAGAAGAACAAAATTTGGTGAGTCAAGTGGGATTTCTGTACCGATCATTACCACCAAGTATCATAAAGATTGGGTGAAAAAATATTTGCTGGTATTTCGGAAACTCGTTATTTCTTGGAAGCTTGGCAACCGCTTTCATTGAAAATGCTTTTCCACATCTGTGCTATGGCTCCTTGAAGAGGAAACAAACCGTAGAGACAATACTGAGAACTCCTTTATTTTGTAAAGTTTCAACGAGCTACTACAAACCATGTTGGATTTAGAGTTCCAAATTCATGTATCTATATAGAAGAGAACAGAGTGAAACCTAAATATAAAAACTGTTACTGTAGACGAACGCTTCAACCTAGAAAACAAAATTTGGTGAGCCAGGTGGGATTGGTGTACTGATTATTAAACCAAGTATCATAAAGATTGGGTGAAAAAATATTTCCTGGAAATTCGGAAACTCATTATTTCTTAGAAGCTTGCAAACCCTCTCAATGAAAGTTCTTTTCCACAGTCTGTGCCTAGGGCTACTTGAAGAGGAAACAAACCATTGAGATAAAAGTGAGAACTCCTTTATTTTGTTAAGTTTCAAGGAGCTACTACAAACCATGTTGGATTTAGATTTCCAAATTCATCTATCTATATAAGGAGAACAAAGTGAATCTGAAAAATAAAAACTGCTACTGTAAACGAGTGCTTCAACCGAGAAGAACAAAATTTGGTGAGCCAAGTGGGATTTGTGTACTTGTAATTACCACCACTTTTCATGAAGATTGGGTGAAAAAGTATTTGCTGGTATTTCGGAAACTCGTAATTTCTTGGAAGCTTGGCAACCCCTTTCAATGAAAGTGCTTTTCCACAGTCTGTGCTTTGGGCTACTTGAAGAAAGAGGAAAGAAATCATAGAGACAAAACTGAGAACTACATTTTTGTCAAGTTTCAAAGAGCTAGTACAAACCATATTGGATTTAGAGTTAAAATTCAGCTATCTATATAGGAGAGAACAGAGGGAAACCTAAAAATATAAACTGCTACTTTAAACGAACGCTTCAAACTAGAAGAAAAAAATTTGGTGAGACAAGTGGGATTTCTGTACCGATCATTACCACCAGCACCATCAAGATTGGGTGAAAAAATATTTGCTGGTATTTCGAAAACTCATTATTTCTTAGGGGCTTGGCAACCCCTCTCAATGAAAGTGCTTTTCCACAGTCTGTGCCTAGGGCTACTTGAAGAGGAAACAAACCATAGAGACAAAACTGAGACCTACTTTATTTTGTCAAGTTTCAAAGAGCTACTACAAACCATGTTTGTATTAGAGTTCCAAATTCATCTATATATATGAAAGAGAACAGAGTGAAACCTAAATATAAAAACTGCTACTGTAGACGAAAGCTTCAACCTAGAAGAACACAATTTGGTGAGCCAAGTGGGATTGGTGCACTGATCATTACCACAAAGTATCATCAAGATTGGGTGAAAAAATATTTGCTGGTATTTCGGAAACTCGTTATTTCGTAGAAGCTTGGCCACCCCTGTCAATGAAAGTGCTTTTCCACAGTCTGTGCCTTGGGCTACTTGAAGAGGAAACAAACCATAGAGAAAAAACTGAGAACTCTTTTATTTTGTCAAGTTTCAAAGAGCTACTTCAAACCATGTTGGATTAAGAGTTCCAAATTCATCTACCTATATAGGAAAGAACAAAGTGAAACCTAAAAATAAAAACTGCTACTGTAGACGAACACTTACACCTAGAAGAACTAAATTTGGTGAGCCAAGTGGGATTTGTGTGCTTGTTATTAAAATCCCATATCATCAAGATTGGGTGAAAAAGAATTTGCTGGTATTTCGGAAACTCGTAATTTCTTGGAAGCTTGGCAACTTCTTTCAATTAAAGTGCTTTTCCACAGTCTCTGCTTAGGGCTACTTGAAGAGGAAACAAACCATAGAGACAATACTGAGAACTACTTTATTTTGTCATGTTTCAAAGCACTACTAGAAACCATGCTGGATTTAGAGTTTCAAATTCATCTGTCTATATAAGAGGGAACAGAGTGAAACCTAAATATAAAAACTGCTACTGTAGACGAACGCTTAAACCTAGAAGAACAAAATTTGGTGAGCCTAGTGGGATTTGTGGACTGATCATTACCTCCAAGTATCATCAAGATTGGGTAAAAAAATATTTGCTGGTATTTCGAAAACTCGTTATTTCTTAGAAGCTTGGCAACCCCTCTCAATGAAAGTGCTTTGCCAGAGTCTGTGCCTAGGGCTACTTGAAGAGGAAACAAACCATAGAGACAAAACTGAGAACTCCTTTATTTTGTCAAGTTTCAAAGAGCTACTACAAACCATGTTGGATTTAGAGTTCCAAATTCATCTATCTCTATAAAAGAGAACAGAGTAAACCCTAAATATAAAAACTGCTACTGTAGACGAACGCTTCAACCTAGAAGAATAAAATTTAGTGAGCCAAGTGGGATTGGTGTACTGATCATTACCACCAAGTATTATCAAGATTGGGAGAAAAAATATTTGCTGGTATTCGGAAACTCGTTATTTCTTAGAAGATTGCAACCCCTCTCAATGAAAGTGCTTTTCCACAGTCTGTGCGTAGGGCTACTTGAAGAGTAAACAAACCCTGGAGACAAAACTGTGAACGCCTTTATTTTGTCAAGTTTCAAAGAGCTACTAAAAACCATATTGGATTTAGAGTTCCAAATTCATCTATCTATATAGGAGAGAACAAAGTGAAACCTAAAAATAAAACCTGCTACTGAAAACGAACGCTTCAACCTAGAAGATCAAAATTTGGAAGCCAAGTGTGATTTGTGTACTTGTCATTACCACCAAGTAATATCAAGATTGGGTGAAAAAGTATTTGCTGGTATTTCTGAAAATCGTAATTTCTTGGAAGCTTGGCAACTCCTTTCAATGAAAGTGCTTTTCCACAGTTTCTGCTTAGGGCTACATGAAGAGGAAACAAACCATAGAGACAAAACTGAGAACTACTTTATTTTGTCAAGTTTCAAAGGGCTACTACAAACCATGTTGGATTTAGAGTTCCAAATTCATCTATTTATATAGGAGAGAACAGAGGGAAACCTAAAAATAAAAAATGCTATTGTAGACGAACGCTTCAACCGAGAAGATCAAAATTTGGTGAGCCAAGTGGGATTGGTGTACTGATCATTACCACCAAGTATCATCAAGAATGGGTGAAAAAATATTTGCTGGTATTTCGGAAACTCGTTATTTCGTAGAAGCTTGGCCACTCCTCTCAATGAAAGTGCTTTTCCACAGTCTGTGCCTTGGGCTACTTGAAGAGGAAACAAACCATAGAGAAAAAACTGAGAACTCCTTTGTTTTGTCAAGTTTCAAATGGCTACTTCAAACCATGTTGGATTAAGAGTTCCAAATTCATCTACCGCTATAGGAAAGAACAAAGTGAAACCTAAAAATAAAAACTGCTACTGTAGACGAACAATTACACCTAGAAGAACTAAATTTGGTGAGCCAAGTGGGATTTGTGTACTTGTTATTAAAACCACATATCATCAAGATTGGGTGAAAAAGTATTTGCTGGTATTTCAGAAACTCGTAATTTCTTGGAAGCTTGGCAACTTCTTTCAATTAAAGTGCTTTTCCAAAGTCTCTGCTTAGGGCTACTTGAAGAGGAAACAAACCATAGAGACAATACTGAGAACTACTTTATTTTGTCAAGTTTCAAAGCACTACTAGAAACCATGCTGGATTTAGAGTTTCCAATTCATCTATCTATATAAGAGGGAACAGAGTGAAACCTAAATATAAAAACTGCTACTGTAGACGAAGGCTTAAACCTAGAAGAACAAAATTTGGTGAGCCTAGTGGGATTTGTGGACTGATCATTACCACCAAGTATCATCAAGATTGGGTAAAAAAATATTTGCTGGTATTTCGAAAACTCGTTATTTCTTAGAAGCTTGGCAACCCCTCTCAATGAAAGTGCTTTTCAACAGTCTGTGCCTAGGGCTACTTGAAGAGGAAACAAACCATAGAGACAAAACTGAGAACTCCTTTATATTGTCAAGTTTCAAAGAGCTACTACAAACCATGTTGGATTTAGAGTTCCAAATTCATCTACCTATATAGGAGAGAACAGAGTGAAACCAAAAATAAAAACTGCTACTGTAAACGAATGCTTCAACCTAGAGGAACAAAATTGGGTGAGCCAAGTGGGATTTGAGTAAATGTCATTACCACCAAGTATCATCAACATTGGGTTAAAAAATATTTGCTGGTATTTCGGAAACTCCTAATTTCTTGGAAGCTTGGCAACCCCTTTCAATGAAAGTGCTTTTCCACAGTCTCTTCTTAGGGCTACTTGAAGAGGAAACAAATCATAGAGACAAAACTGAGAACTCCTTTATTTTGTCAAGTTTCAAAGAGCTACTACAAACCATGTTGGATTTAGAGTTCCAAATTCATCTATCTCTATAGAAGAGAACAGAGTGAACCCTAAATATAAAAACTGCTACTGTAGACGAACGCTTCAACCTAGAAGAATAAAATTTAGTGAGCCAAGTGGGATTGGTGTACTGATCATTACCACCAAGTATTATCAAGATTGGGAGAAAAAATATTTGCTGGTATTTCGGAAACTCGTTATTTCTTAGAAGATTGCAACCCCTCTCAATGAAAGTGCTTTTCCACAGTCTGTGCCTAGGGCTACTTGAAGAGTAAACAAACCATAGAGACAAAACTGAGAACGCCTTTATTTTGTCAAGTTTCAAAGAGCTACTAAAAACCATATAGGATTTAGAGTTCAAAATTCATCTATCTATATAGGAGAGAACAAAGTGAAACCTAAAAATAAAATCTGCTACTGAAAACGAACGCTTCAACCTAGAAGATCAAAATTTGGGAGCCAAGTGTGATTTGTGTACTTGTCATTACCACCAAGTAATATCAAGATTGGGTGAAAAAGTATTTGCTGGTATTTCTGAAAATCGTAATTTCTTGGAAGCTTGGCAACTCCTTTCAATGAAAGTGCTTTTCCCCAGTTTCTGCTTAGGGCTACATGAAGAGGAAACAAACCATAGAGACAAAACTGAGAACTACTTTATTTTGTCAAGTTTCAAAGTGCTACTACAAACCATGTTGGATTTAGAGTTCCAAATTCATCTATCTATATAGGAGAGAACAGAGGGAAACCTAAAAATAAAAATGCTATTGTAGACGAACGGTTCAACCGAGAAGATCAAAATTTGGTGAGCCAAGTGGGATTGGTGTACTGATCATTTCCACCAAGTATCATCAAGATTGGCTGAAAAAATATTTGCTGTTATTTCGGAAACTCGTAATTTCTTGGAAGCTTGGCAACCCCTTTCAATGAAATTGCTTTTCCACTGTCTCTGCCTAGTGCTTCTTGAAGAGGAATCAAATCATAGAGATTAAACTGAGAAATACTTTTTTTTGTAAAGTTTCAAAGAGCTACTACAAACCATGTTGGATTTAGAGTTCCAAATTCATCTATCTATATAAGAGAGAACATAGTTAAACCTGAAAATAAAAACTTCTACTGTAAACGAACGCTTCAACCTAGAAGAACAAAATTTGGTGAGCCAAGTGGGATTTGTGTACTTGTCATTACCACCAAGTATCATCAAGATAGGGTGAAAAAATATTTGCTGGTATTTCAGTAACTCGTAATTTCTTGAAAGCTTGGCAACCCCTTTTAGTGAAAGTGCTTTTCCACAGTCTCTGCTTAGGGCTACTTGAAGAGGAAACAAATCATAGAGACAAAACGGAGACCTCCTTTATTTTGTCAAGTTTCAAAGATCTACTACAAACCATGTTGGATTTAGATTTCCAAATTCATCTATCTATATAGGAGAGAAAAAAGTGAAACCGAAAAATAAAAACTGCTACTGTAAACGAATGCTTCAACCGAGAAGAACAAAATTTGGTGAGCCAAGTGGGATTTGTGTACTTGTCATTACCACCACTTATCATCAAGATTGGGTGAAAAAGTATTTGCTGGTATTTCGGAAACTCGTAATTTCTTGGAAGCTTGGCAACATCTTTCAATGAAAGTGCTTTTTCACAGTCTCTGCTTAGGGCTACTTGAAGAGGAAAGAAATCATAGAGACAAAACTGAGAACTACTTTTTTTGTCAAGTTTCAAAGAGCTAGTACAAACCATGTTGGATTTAGAGTTCCAAATTCAGCTATCTATACAGGAGAGAACAAAGGGAAACATAAAAATATAAACTGCTACTTTAAACGAACGCTTCAAACTAGAAGAACCAAATTTGGTGGGTCAAGTGGGATTTCTGTACCGATCAGTACCAACAAGCACCATCAAGATTGGGTGAAAAAATATTTGCTGATATTTCGAAAACTCATTATTTCTTAGAGGCTTGGCAACCCCTCTCAATGAAAGAGCTTTTCCACAGTCTGTGCCTAGGGCAACTTGAAGAGGAAACAAACCATAGAGACAAAACTGAGAACTCCTTTATGTTGTCAAGTTTCAAGGAGCTACTACAAACCATGTTGGATTTAGATTTCCAAATTCATCTATCTATATAAGAGAGAACAAAGTGAATCCGAAAAATAAAAACTGCTACTGTAAACGAATGCTTCAACCGAGAAGAACAAAATTTGGTGAGAAAAGTGGGATTTGTGTACTTGTCATTACCACCACTTATCATCAAGATTGGGTGAAAAAGTATTTGCTGGTATTTCGGAAACTCGTAATTTCTTGGAAGCTTGGCAACCCCTTTCAATGAAAGTGCTTTTCCACAGTCTCTGCTTAGGGCTACTTGAAGAGGAAAGAAATCATAGAGACAAAACTGAGACCTACTTTATTTTGTCAACTTTCAAAGAGCTACTACAAACCGTGTTTGTATTAGAGTTCCAAATTCATCTATATATATGAAAGAGAACAGAGTGAAACCTAAATATAAAAACTGCTACTGTAGACGAAAGCTTCAACCTAGAAGAACACAATTTGGTGAGCCAAGTGGAATTGGTGTACTGATCATTACCACGAAGTATCATCAAGATTGAGTGAAAAAATATTTGCTGGTATTTCGGAAACTCGTTATTTTGTAGAAGCTTGGCCACCCCTCTCAATGAAAGTGCTTTTCCACAGTCTGTGCCTTGGGCTACTTGAAGAGGAAACAAACCATAGAGAAAAAACTGAGAATTCCTTTATTTTGTCTAGTTTCAAAGAGCTACTTCAAACCATGTTGGATTAAGAGTTCCAAATTCATCTACCTATATAGGAAAGAACAAAGTGAAACCTAAAAATAAAAACTGCTACTGTAGACGAACACTTAAACCTAGAGGAACAAAATTTGGTGAGCCAAGTGGGATTTGTGTACTTGTTCTTAAAACCACATATCATCAAGATTGGGTGAAAAAGTATTTGCTGGTATTTCGGAAACTCATAATTTCTTGGAAGCTTGGCAACTTCTTTCAATTAAAGTGCTTTCCACAGTCTTTTCTTAGGGCTACTTGAAGAGGAAACAAACCATAGAGACAATACTGAGAACTACTTTATTTTGTCAAATTTCTAAGCACTACTAGAAACCATGCTGGATTTAGAGTTTCAAATTCATCTGTCTATATAAGAGGGAACAGAGTGAAACCTAAATATAAAAACTGCTACTGTAGACGAACGCTTAAACCTAGAAGAACAAAATTTGGTGAGCCTAGTGGGATTTGTGGACTGATCATTACCACCAAGTATCATCAAGATTGGGTAAAAAAATATTTGCTGGTATTTCGAAAACTCGTTATTTCTTAGAAGTTTGGCAACCCCTCTCAATGAAAGTGCTTTGCCAGAGTCTGTGCCTTAGGCTACTTGAAGAGGAAACAAACCATAGAGACAAAACTGAGAACTCCTTTATTTTGTCAAGTTTCAAAGAGCTACTACAAACCATGTTGGATTTAGAGTTCCAAATTCATCTATCTATATAGGAGAGAACAGAGTGAAACCTAAAAATAAAAATTGCTACTGTAAACGAACGCTTCAACCAAGAAGAACCAAATTTGGTGAGCCAAATGGGATTTGTGTACCGATCATTACCACCAAGCATCATCAAGATTGGGTGAAAAAATATTTGCTGATATTTCGGAAACTCGTTATTTCTTGGATGCTTGGCAACCCCTCTCAGTTAAAGTGCTTTTCCACAGTCTGTGCCTAGGGCTACTTGAAGAAGAAACGAACCATAGAGACAAAACTGAGAAATATTTTATTTTGTCAAGTTTCAAAGAGCTACTACAAACCATATTGGATTTAGAGTTCCAAATTCATCTATCTATATAGGAGAGAACAGTGTGAAACCTAAAAATATAAACTACTACCGTAAACGAACGCTTCAACCTAAAAGAACAAAATTTGGTGAGCCAGGTGGGATTTGTGTACTTGTCATTACCAACAAGTATCATCAAGATTGGGTGAAAAAATATTGCTGGTATTTCGGAAAATCGTTATTTCTTAGAAACCTGGCAAACTCCTCTCAATGAAAGTGCTTTTCCACAGTCTGTGCCTAGGGCTACTTGAAGAGGAAACAAATCATAGAGACAAATTGAGAACTAGTATTTTTTGTCAAGTTTCAAGCGCTACTACAATCCATGCTGGATTTTAAGTTCCAAATTCAGCTATCTATATAGGAGAGAACAGAGGGAAACCTAAAAATATAAACTGCTACTGTAAACCAACACTTCAACCTAGAAGAAGACAATTTGTTGAGCCAAGTGGGATTTGTGTACTGATCATTACCACCACGTATCATCAAGATTGGTGAAAACTTATTTGCTGGTATTTTGAAAACTCATTATTTCTTAGAAGCTTGGCAACCTCTCTCAATGAAAATGCTTTTCCACAATCTGTGCCTAAGCTACTTGAAGAGGAATGAAACAATAGAGAGAAAACTGAGATTTCCTTTATTTTGTCAAATTTCAAAGAGCTACTACAAACCATGTTGGATTTAGAGTTCCAAATTCATCTATCTATATAAGAGAGAACAGAGTGAAACCTAAAAATATAAACTGCTACCGTAAACGAACGCTTCAACCTAGAAGAACAAAATTTGGTGAGCCAGGTGTGATTTTTGTACTTGTCATTACCAACAAGTATCATCAAGATTGGGTGAAAAAATATTGCTGGTATTTCGGAAAATCGTTATTTCTTAGAAACCTGGCAAACTCCTCTCAATGAAAGTGCTTTTCCACAGTCTGTGCCTAGGGCTACTTGAAGAGGAAACAAAACATAGAGACAAAACTGAGAACTCCTTTATTTTGTCATGTTTCAAACAGCTACTACAAACCATGTTGGATTAAGAGTTCCAAATTCATCTATCTATATAGGAGAGAACAGAGTGTAACCTAAAAATAAAAACTGCTACTGTAAACGAACGCTTCAACCTAGAAGAACCCAATTTGGTGAGCCAAGTGGGATTTGTGTACTGATCATTACCACCACGTATCTTCAAGATTGCGTGAAAAAATATTTGCTGGTAATTCGGAAACTCGTAATTTCTTGGAAGCTTGGCAACCCCTTTCAATGAAAGTGCTTTTCCACAGTCTGTGCCTAGGGCTACTTGAAGAGGAAACAAACATAGAGACAAAACGGAGAACTCCTTTATTTTGTCAAGTTTCAAAGAGCTACTACAAACCATGTTGGATTTAGAGTTCCAAATTCATCTATCTATATAGGAGAGAACAGAGGGAAACCTAAATATAAAAACTGCTACTGTAGACGAACGCTTAAACCTAGAAGAACAAAATTTGGTGAGCCATGTGGGATTTGTGTACTGATCATTACCACCAAGTACCATCAAGATTGGGTGAAAATATTTGATGATATTTCGGTAACTCTTTATTTCTTTGAAGCTTGGCAACCCCTCTCAATGAATGTGCTTTTCCACAGTCTGTGCTTAGGGCTACTTGAAGAGGAAACAAACCATAGACAAAACTGATAACTCCGTTATTTTGTCAAGTTTCAAAGAGCTACTACAAACCATGTTGGATTTAGAGTTCCAAATTAATCTATCTTTATAGGAGAGAACAGAGGGAACCCTAAAAATATAAACGGCTACTGTAAAAGAACGATTCAAACTAGAAGAACAAATTTTGGTGAGCCAAGTGGGATTTGTGTACCGATCATTACCACCAAGTATCATCAAGATTGGGTGAAAAAATATTTGCTGGTATTTCGGAAACTCGTTATTTCTTAGAAGCTTGGCAACCCCTCTAATGAAAGTGTTTTTCCACAGTCTGTGCCTAGGGCTACTTGAAGAGGAAACAAACCATAGAGACAAAACTGAGAACTCCTTTATTTTGTCAAGATTCAAAGAGCTACTACGAACCATGCTGTATTTAGAGTTCCAAATACATATATCTGTATAGGAGAGAACAGTGTGAAACCTAAATATAAAAACTGCTACTGTATACGAACGCTTCAACCTAGAAGAACAAAATTTGGTGAGCCAAGTGGGATTTGTGTACTGATGATTACCACCAAGGATCATCAAGATTGGGTGAAAAATTATTTGCTGGTATTTCAGAAATTCGTTATTTCTTAAAAGCTTGGCAACCCTTCTCAATGAAAGTGCTTTTCCACAGTCTGTGCCTAGGGCTACCTGAAGAGGAAACAAACCATAGAGACAAAACTGAGAACTCCTTTAGTTTGTCAAGTTTCAAAGAGCTACTACACACCAGGTTGGATTTAGAGTTCCAAATTCATCTATGTATATAAAAGAGAACACAGTGAAACCTAAAAATAAAAACTGCTACAATAAACGAACAATTCAACCTAAAGAACAAAATTTGGTGAGGCAAGTGGGATTTGTGTACCTGTCATTACCTCCACATATCATCCAGATTGGGTGAAAAAATATTTGCTGGAATTTCGGAAACTCATTATTTCTTAGAAGCCTTGCAACACCTCTAATGAAAGTGCTTTTCCACAGTCTGTGCCTAGGGCTACTTGAAAAGAAAACAAACCATGGAGACAAAACTGAGAACTCCTTTATTTTGACAAGTTTCAAAGAGCTACTAAAAACCATGTTGGATTCAGAGTTCCAAATTCATCTATCTATATAGGAGGGAACAGCGTGGAACCTAAAAATATAAACTGCTACTGTAAATAAACGCTTCCACCTAGAAGAACAAAATTTGGTGAGCCACGTTGGATTTGTGTACTTGTCATTACCACCATGTATCATCAAAATTGAGTGAAAAAATATTTGCTGGTGTTTCGGAAACTCGTAATTTCTGGGAAGCTTGCCAAACCCTTTCAATGAAATTGCTTTTCCAGAGTCTCTGCTTAGGACTACATGAAGAGGAAACAAACCATAGAGACAAAACTGAGAACTCCTTTTTTGTCAAGTTTCTAAGAGCTACTACAAGCCATGTTGGATTTAGACTTCCAATATCATCTATCTATATAGGTGAGAACAGAGGGAAACCTACATATAAAAACTGCTACTGTAGACGAACGCATCAACCTAGAAGAACAAAATTTGATGAGCCAAGTGGGATTTGTGTACTGATCATTACCACCAAGTATCATCAAGATTGGGTGAAAAAATATTTGCTGGTATTTCAGAAACTCGTTATTTGTTAGAAGCTTGGAAGCCCCTCTCAATGAAAGTGCTTTTCCACAGTTTTTGCCTAGGACTACTTGAAGAGGAAACAAACCATAGAGGCAAAACTGAGAACTCCTTTATTTTGTCAAGTTTCAAAGAGCTACTACAAACCATGTTGGATTTAGACTTCCAAATTCATCTATCTGTATAGGAGAGAACAGAGTGAAACCTAAATATAAAAACTGCTACTCTAGACGAACGCTTCAACCTAGGAGAACAAAATTTGCTGAGTCAAGTTTGATTTGTGTACTGATCATTACCACCAAGTATCATCAAGATTGGGTGAAAAAATATCTGCTGGTATTTCGGAAACTCGTTATTTCATAGAAGCTTGGCAACCCCTCACAATGAAAGTACTTTCCAAATTCTGTGCCTAGGGCTACTTGAAGAGGAAAAAAACCACAGAGACAAAACTGAGAACTACTTTATTTTGTCAAGTTTCAAAGAGCTACTACAAACCATGTAGGATTTAGAGTTCAAAATTTATCTATCTATATAGGAGAGAACAGAGGGAAACCTAAATATAAAAACTGCTACTGTAGACGAACGCTTCAACCTAGAAGAACAAAATTTGGTGAGCCAAGTGGGATTTTTGTACTTATCATTACCACCACGTATCATCAAGATTGGGTGAAAAAATATTTGCTTGTATTTCAGAAACTCGTTATTTCTTAGAAGCTTGGCAACCCCTCTCAATGAAAGTGCTTTTCCACAGTCTGTGCCTAGGGCTATTTGAAGAGGAAACAAACCATAGAGACGAAACTGAGAACTTCTTTATTTTGTCAAGTTTCAAAGAGCTACTACAAACCATGTTGGATTTATACTTCCAAATTCATTTATCTATATAAAAGATAACAGAGTGAAGCCTAAAAATAAAAACTGCTACTGTAAACGAACACTACAACCTAGAAGAACAAAATTTGGTGAGGCAAGTGGGATTTGTGTACCTGTCATTACCACCACGTATCATCCAGATTGGGTGAAACAATATTTGCTGGTATTTCGGAAACTCGTAATTTCTAAAAGCTTGGCAACCCCTTTCAGTGAAAGTGCTTTTCCACAGTCTGTGCCTAGGGTTACTTGAAGAGGAAACAAACCATAGAGACAAAACTGAGAACTCCTTTATTTTGACAAGTTTCAAAGAGCTACTACAAACCTTGTTGGATTTAGAATTCCAAATTCATCTATCTATATAGGAGGGAACAGCTTGAAACCTAAAAATAAAAACTGCTACTGTAGACGAACGCTTCAACCTAGAAGAACAAAATTTGATGAGCAAAGTGGCACTTGTGTACTGATCATTAGCAATAAGTATCATCAAGATTGGGTGAAAAAATATTTGCTGGTATTTCAGAAACTCGTTATTTGTTAGAAGCTTGGCAGCCCCTCTCAATGAAAGTGCTTTTCCACAGTTTTTGCCTAGGACTACTTGAAGAGGAAACAAACCATAGAGGCAAAACTGAGAACTCCTTTATTTTGTCAAGTTTCAAAGAGCTAATACAAACCATGTTGGATTTAGACTTCCAAATTCATCTATCTGTATAGGAGAGAACAGAGTGAAACCTAAATATAAAAACTGCTACTCTAGACGAACGCTTCAACATAGGAGAACAAAATTTGCTGAGTCAAGTTTGATTTGTGTACTGATCATTACCACCAAGTATCATCAAGATTGTGTGAAAAAATATCTGCTGGTATTTCGGAAACTCGTTATTTCATAGAAGCTTGGCAACCCCTCACAATGAAAGTGCTTTCCAAATTCTGTGCCTAGCGCTACTTGAAGAGGAAAAAAACCACAGAGACAAAACTGAGAACTACTTTATTTTGTCAAGTTTCAAAGAGCTACTACAAACCATGTAGGATTTAGAGTTCAAAATTTATCTATCTATATAGGAGAGAACAGAGGGAAACCTAAATATAAAAACTGCTACTGTAGACGAACGCTTCAACCTAGAAGAACAAAATTTGGTGAGCCAAGTGGGATTTTTGTACTTCTCATTACCACCATGTATCATAAAGATTGGGTGAAAAAATATTTGCTGGTATTTCGGAAACTCGTAATTTCTTGGAAGCTTGGCAACCCCTTTCAATGAAATTTCTTTTCCACAGTCTCTGCTTAGGGCTACATGAAGAGGAAACAAACCATAGAGACCTAAATGAGAACTCCTTTTTTTGTCAAGTTTCTAAGAGCTACTACAAACCATGTTGGATTTAGAGTTCCAAAATAATCTATCTATATAGGAGAGAACAGAGGGAACCCTAAAAGCATAAACTGCTACTGCAAACGAACGCTTCAAATTTGAAGAACAAAACTTGGTGAGCCAAGTGGGATTTGTGTTCTTGTCATTACCACCACGTATCATCAACACTGGGTGAAGAAATATTTGCTGGTATTTCGGAAACTCGTTATTTGTTAGAAGCTTGACAACCCCTCTCAATGAAAGTGCTTTTCCACAGTCTGTGCTAGGGCTACTTGAAGAGGAAACAAACCATAGAGGCAAAACTGAGAACTCCTTTAATTTGTCAAGTTTCAAAGAGCTACTACAAACCATGTTGGATTTAGACTTCCAAATTCATCTATCTGTATAGGAGAGAACAGAGTGAAACCTAAATATAAAAACTGCTACTCTAGACGAACGCTTCAACCTAGGAGAACAAAATTTGCTGAGTCAAGTTTGATTTGTGTACTGATCATTACCACCAAGTATCATCAAGATTGTGTGAAAAAATATTTGCTGGTATTTCGGAAACTCGTTATTTCATAGAAGCTTGGCAACCCCTCACAATGAAAGTGCTTTCCAAATTCTGTGCCTAGGGCTACTTGAAGAGGAAAAAAACCACAGAGACAAAACTGAGAACTACTTTATTTTGTCAAGTTTCAAAGAGCTACTACAAACCATGTAGGATTTAGAGTTCAAAATTTATCTATCTATATAGGAGAGAACAGAGGGAAACCTAAATATAAAAACTGCTACTGTAGACGAACGCTTCAACCTAGAAGAACAAAATTTGGTGAGCCAAGTGGGATTTTTGTACTGATCATTACCACCAAGTATCATCAAGACTGGGTGAAAAAATATTTGCTGGTATTTCAGAAACTCGTTATTTCTTAGAAGCTTGGCAACCCCTCTCAATGAAAGTGCTTTTCCACAGTCTGTGCCTAGGGCTACTTGAAGAGGAAACAAACCATAGAGACGAAACTGAGAACTCCTTTCTTTTGTCAAGTTTCAAAGAGCTACTACAAACCATGTTGGATTTAGAGTTCCAAATTCATCTATCTATATAGTAGGGAACAGAGTGAAACCGAAAAATAAAAAAATGCTACTGTAAACGAACGCTTCAACCTAGAAGAACAAAATTTGGTGAGCCAAGTAGGATTTGTGTACTTCTCATTACCACCATGTATCATAAAGATTGGGTGAAAAAATATTTGCTGGTATTTCGGAAACTCGTAATTTCTTGGAAGCTTGGCAACCCCTTTCAATGAAATTTCTTTTCCACAGTCTCTGCTTAGGGCTACATGAAGAGGAAACAAACCATAGAGACCTAAATGAGAACTCCTTTTTTTGTCAAGTTTCTAAGAGCTACTACAAACCATGTTGGATTTAGAGTTCCAAAATAATCTATCTATATAGGAGAGAACAGAGGGAACCCTAAAAACATAAACTGCTACTGCAAACGAACGCTTCAAATTTGAAGAACAAAACTTGGTGAGCCAAGTGGGATTTGTGTTCTTGTCATTACCACCACGTATCATCAAGACTGGGTGAAGAAATATTTGCTGGTATTTCGGAAACTCGTTATTTGTTAGAAGCTTGACAACCCCTCTCAATGAAAGTGCTTTTCCACAGTCTGTGCTAGGGCTACTTGAAGAGGAAACAAACCATAGAGAGAAAACTGAGAACTCCTTTATTTTCTCAAGTTTCAAAGAGCTACTACAAACCATGTTGGATTTAGAGTTTCAAATTCATCTATCTATATAGGAGAGAACAGAGGGAATCCTAATAATATAAACTGCTACTGTAAACGAACGCTTCAACCTAGAAAGACAAAATTTGGTGAGCCAAGTTGGATTTGTATACCGATCATTACCACCAAGTATCATAAAGATTGGGTGAAAAAATATTTGCTGGTATTTCAGAAACTCGTTATTTCTTGGAAGCTTGGCAACCCCTTCAAAGAAAGTGCTTTTCCACAGTCTGTGCTTAGGACTACTTGAAGAGAAAACAAACCATAGAGAAAACTGAGAACTACTTTATTTTGTCAAGTTTCAAAGAGCTCCTACAAACCATGTCGGATTTAGACTTCTAAATTCATCTATCTATATAAGAGAGAACTGAGTGAAACCAACATATAAAAACTGCTACTGTAGACGAAAGCTTCAACCTAGAAGAACACAATTTGGTGAGCCAAGTGGGATTTGTGTACTGATCATTACCACCATGTATCATCAAGATTGGGTGAAAAAATATTTGCTGGTATTTCGGAAACTCGTTATTTCTTAGAAGCTTGGCAACCCCTCGCACTGAAAGTGCTTTTCTACAGTCTGTGCCTAGGGCTACTTGAAGAGGAAACAAACAATAGACCAAACTGATAACTCCGTTATTTTGTCAAGTTTCAAAGAGCTACTACAAACCATGTTGGATTTAGAGTTCCAAATTCATCTATCTATATAGGAGGGAACAGCGTGAAACCTAAAAATAAAAACTGCTACTGTAAACGAACGCTTCAACCTAGAAGAACAAAATTTGGTGAGCCACGTGGGATTTGTGTACTTGTCGTTACCACCATGTATCATCAAAATTGAGTGAAAACATATTTGCTGGTGTTTCGGAAACTCATAATTTCTGGTAAGCTTGCCAAACCTTTTCAATGAAATTGCTTTTCCAGAGTCTCTGCTTAGGACTACATGAAGAGGAAACAAACCATAGAGACAAAACTGAGAACTCCTTTTTTGTCAAGTTTCAAAGAGCTACTACAAACCTTGTCGGATTTAGAGTTCCAAATTCATCTATCTATATAAGTGAGAACAGAGTGAAACCTACATATAAAAACTGCTACTGTAGACGAATGCTTCAACCTAGAAGAACACAATTTGGTGAGCCAAGTGGGATTTGTGTACTGATCATTACCACCACGTATCATCAATATTGGGTGAAAAAGTATTTGCTGGTATTTCGGAAACTCGTTATTTCTTAGAAGCTTGCCAACCCCTCTCAATGAAAGTGCTTTTCCACAGTGTGTGCCTAGGGGTACTTGAAGTGGAAACAAACCATAGAGAAAAAACTGAGAACAGCTTTATTTTGTCACGTTTCAAAGAGCTACTAGAAACCATGTTGGATTTAGAGTTCCAAATTCATCTATGTATATAGGAGAGAAAAGAGGAAATCTAAATATAAAAACTGCTACTGTAGACGAACGCTTCAACCTAGAAGAAAAAAATTTGTTGAGCCAAGTGTGATTTGTGTACTGATCATTACCACCAAGTATCATCAAGATTGGGTGAAAAAATATTTGCTGGTATTTCGGAAACTCGTTATTTCTTAGAAGCTTGGCAACCCCTCTCACTGAAAGTGCTTTTCTACAGTCTGTGCCTAGGGCTACTTGAAGAGGAAACAAACAATAGACAAAACTGATAACTCCGTTATTTTGTCAAGTTTCAAAGAGCTACTACAAACCATGTTGGATTTAGAGTTCCAAATTCATCTATCTATATAGGAGGGAACAGCGTGAAACCTAAAAATAAAAACTGCTACTGTAAACGAACGCTTCAACCTAGAAGAACAAAATTTGGTGAGACACGTGGGATTTGTGTACTTGTCATTACCACCATGTATCATCAAAATTGAGTGAAAAAATATTTGCTGGTGTTTCGGAAACTCGTAATTTCTGGGAAGCTTGCCAAACCCTTTCAAAGAAATTGCTTTTCCACAGTCTGTGCCTAAGTCTACTTCAAGAGGAAACAAACCATAGAGAAAAAACTGAGAACTCCTTTATTTTGTCAAGTTTCAAAGAGCTAATACAAACCATGTTGGATTTAGACTTCCAAATTCATCTATCTGTATAGGAGAGAACAGAGTGAAACCTAAATATAAAAACTGCTACTCTAGACGAACGCTTCAACATAGGAGAACAAAATTTGCTGAGTCAAGTTTGATTTGTGTACTGATCATTACCACCAAGTATCATCAAGATTGTGTGAAAAAATATCTGCTGGTATTTCGGAAACTCGTTATTTCATAGAAGCTTGGCAACCCCTCACAATGAAAGTGCTTTCCAAATTCTGTGCCTAGCGCTACTTGAAGAGGAAAAAAACCACAGAGACAAAACTGAGAACTACTTTATTTTGTCAAGTTTCAAAGAGCTACTACAAACCATGTAGGATTTAGAGTTCAAAATTTATCTATCTATATAGGAGAGAACAGAGGGAAACCTAAATATAAAAACTGCTACTGTAGACGAACGCTTCAACCTAGAAGAACAAAATTTGGTGAGCCAAGTGGGATTTTTGTACTTCTCATTACCACCATGTATCATAAAGATTGGGTGAAAAAATATTTGCTGGTATTTCGGAAACTCGTAATTTCTTGGAAGCTTGGCAACCCCTTTCAATGAAATTTCTTTTCCACAGTCTCTGCTTAGGGCTACATGAAGAGGAAACAAACCATAGAGACCTAAATGAGAACTCCTTTTTTTGTCAAGTTTCTAAGAGCTACTACAAACCATGTTGGATTTAGAGTTCCAAAATAATCTATCTATATAGGAGAGAACAGAGGGAACCCTAAAAGCATAAACTGCTACTGCAAACGAACGCTTCAAATTTGAAGAACAAAACTTGGTGAGCCAAGTGGGATTTGTGTTCTTGTCATTACCACCACGTATCATCAACACTGGGTGAAGAAATATTTGCTGGTATTTCGGAAACTCGTTATTTGTTAGAAGCTTGACAACCCCTCTCAATGAAAGTGCTTTTCCACAGTCTGTGCTAGGGCTACTTGAAGAGGAAACAAACCATAGAGGCAAAACTGAGAACTCCTTTAATTTGTCAAGTTTCAAAGAGCTACTACAAACCATGTTGGATTTAGACTTCCAAATTCATCTATCTGTATAGGAGAGAACAGAGTGAAACCTAAATATAAAAACTGCTACTCTAGACGAACGCTTCAACCTAGGAGAACAAAATTTGCTGAGTCAAGTTTGATTTGTGTACTGATCATTACCACCAAGTATCATCAAGATTGTGTGAAAAAATATTTGCTGGTATTTCGGAAACTCGTTATTTCATAGAAGCTTGGCAACCCCTCACAATGAAAGTGCTTTCCAAATTCTGTGCCTAGGGCTACTTGAAGAGGAAAAAAACCACAGAGACAAAACTGAGAACTACTTTATTTTGTCAAGTTTCAAAGAGCTACTACAAACCATGTAGGATTTAGAGTTCAAAATTTATCTATCTATATAGGAGAGAACAGAGGGAAACCTAAATATAAAAACTGCTACTGTAGACGAACGCTTCAACCTAGAAGAACAAAATTTGGTGAGCCAAGTGGGATTTTTGTACTGATCATTACCACCAAGTATCATCAAGACTGGGTGAAAAAATATTTGCTGGTATTTCAGAAACTCGTTATTTCTTAGAAGCTTGGCAACCCCTCTCAATGAAAGTGCTTTTCCACAGTCTGTGCCTAGGGCTACTTGAAGAGGAAACAAACCATAGAGACGAAACTGAGAACTCCTTTCTTTTGTCAAGTTTCAAAGAGCTACTACAAACCATGTTGGATTTAGAGTTCCAAATTCATCTATCTATATAGTAGGGAACAGAGTGAAACCGAAAAATAAAAAAATGCTACTGTAAACGAACGCTTCAACCTAGAAGAACAAAATTTGGTGAGCCAAGTAGGATTTGTGTACTTCTCATTACCACCATGTATCATAAAGATTGGGTGAAAAAATATTTGCTGGTATTTCGGAAACTCGTAATTTCTTGGAAGCTTGGCAACCCCTTTCAATGAAATTTCTTTTCCACAGTCTCTGCTTAGGGCTACATGAAGAGGAAACAAACCATAGAGACCTAAATGAGAACTCCTTTTTTTGTCAAGTTTCTAAGAGCTACTACAAACCATGTTGGATTTAGAGTTCCAAAATAATCTATCTATATAGGAGAGAACAGAGGGAACCCTAAAAACATAAACTGCTACTGCAAACGAACGCTTCAAATTTGAAGAACAAAACTTGGTGAGCCAAGTGGGATTTGTGTTCTTGTCATTACCACCACGTATCATCAAGACTGGGTGAAGAAATATTTGCTGGTATTTCGGAAACTCGTTATTTGTTAGAAGCTTGACAACCCCTCTCAATGAAAGTGCTTTTCCACAGTCTGTGCTAGGGCTACTTGAAGAGGAAACAAACCATAGAGAGAAAACTGAGAACTCCTTTATTTTCTCAAGTTTCAAAGAGCTACTACAAACCATGTTGGATTTAGAGTTTCAAATTCATCTATCTATATAGGAGAGAACAGAGGGAATCCTAATAATATAAACTGCTACTGTAAACGAACGCTTCAACCTAGAAAGACAAAATTTGGTGAGCCAAGTTGGATTTGTATACCGATCATTACCACCAAGTATCATAAAGATTGGGTGAAAAAATATTTGCTGGTATTTCAGAAACTCGTTATTTCTTGGAAGCTTGGCAACCCCTTCAAAGAAAGTGCTTTTCCACAGTCTGTGCTTAGGACTACTTGAAGAGAAAACAAACCATAGAGAAAACTGAGAACTACTTTATTTTGTCAAGTTTCAAAGAGCTCCTACAAACCATGTCGGATTTAGACTTCTAAATTCATCTATCTATATAAGAGAGAACTGAGTGAAACCAACATATAAAAACTGCTACTGTAGACGAAAGCTTCAACCTAGAAGAACACAATTTGGTGAGCCAAGTGGGATTTGTGTACTGATCATTACCACCATGTATCATCAAGATTGGGTGAAAAAATATTTGCTGGTATTTCGGAAACTCGTTATTTCTTAGAAGCTTGGCAACCCCTCGCACTGAAAGTGCTTTTCTACAGTCTGTGCCTAGGGCTACTTGAAGAGGAAACAAACAATAGACCAAACTGATAACTCCGTTATTTTGTCAAGTTTCAAAGAGCTACTACAAACCATGTTGGATTTAGAGTTCCAAATTCATCTATCTATATAGGAGGGAACAGCGTGAAACCTAAAAATAAAAACTGCTACTGTAAACGAACGCTTCAACCTAGAAGAACAAAATTTGGTGAGCCACGTGGGATTTGTGTACTTGTCGTTACCACCATGTATCATCAAAATTGAGTGAAAACATATTTGCTGGTGTTTCGGAAACTCATAATTTCTGGTAAGCTTGCCAAACCTTTTCAATGAAATTGCTTTTCCAGAGTCTCTGCTTAGGACTACATGAAGAGGAAACAAACCATAGAGACAAAACTGAGAACTCCTTTTTTGTCAAGTTTCAAAGAGCTACTACAAACCTTGTCGGATTTAGAGTTCCAAATTCATCTATCTATATAAGTGAGAACAGAGTGAAACCTACATATAAAAACTGCTACTGTAGACGAATGCTTCAACCTAGAAGAACACAATTTGGTGAGCCAAGTGGGATTTGTGTACTGATCATTACCACCACGTATCATCAATATTGGGTGAAAAAGTATTTGCTGGTATTTCGGAAACTCGTTATTTCTTAGAAGCTTGCCAACCCCTCTCAATGAAAGTGCTTTTCCACAGTGTGTGCCTAGGGGTACTTGAAGTGGAAACAAACCATAGAGAAAAAACTGAGAACAGCTTTATTTTGTCACGTTTCAAAGAGCTACTAGAAACCATGTTGGATTTAGAGTTCCAAATTCATCTATGTATATAGGAGAGAAAAGAGGAAATCTAAATATAAAAACTGCTACTGTAGACGAACGCTTCAACCTAGAAGAAAAAAATTTGTTGAGCCAAGTGTGATTTGTGTACTGATCATTACCACCAAGTATCATCAAGATTGGGTGAAAAAATATTTGCTGGTATTTCGGAAACTCGTTATTTCTTAGAAGCTTGGCAACCCCTCTCACTGAAAGTGCTTTTCTACAGTCTGTGCCTAGGGCTACTTGAAGAGGAAACAAACAATAGACAAAACTGATAACTCCGTTATTTTGTCAAGTTTCAAAGAGCTACTACAAACCATGTTGGATTTAGAGTTCCAAATTCATCTATCTATATAGGAGGGAACAGCGTGAAACCTAAAAATAAAAACTGCTACTGTAAACGAACGCTTCAACCTAGAAGAACAAAATTTGGTGAGACACGTGGGATTTGTGTACTTGTCATTACCACCATGTATCATCAAAATTGAGTGAAAAAATATTTGCTGGTGTTTCGGAAACTCGTAATTTCTGGGAAGCTTGCCAAACCCTTTCAAAGAAATTGCTTTTCCACAGTCTGTGCCTAAGTCTACTTCAAGAGGAAACAAACCATAGAGAAAAAACTGAGAACTCCTTTATTTTGTCAAGTTTCAAAGAGCTAATACAAACCATGTTGGATTTAGACTTCCAAATTCATCTATCTGTATAGGAGAGAACAGAGTGAAACCTAAATATAAAAACTGCTACTCTAGACGAACGCTTCAACATAGGAGAACAAAATTTGCTGAGTCAAGTTTGATTTGTGTACTGATCATTACCACCAAGTATCATCAAGATTGTGTGAAAAAATATCTGCTGGTATTTCGGAAACTCGTTATTTCATAGAAGCTTGGCAACCCCTCACAATGAAAGTGCTTTCCAAATTCTGTGCCTAGCGCTACTTGAAGAGGAAAAAAACCACAGAGACAAAACTGAGAACTACTTTATTTTGTCAAGTTTCAAAGAGCTACTACAAACCATGTAGGATTTAGAGTTCAAAATTTATCTATCTATATAGGAGAGAACAGAGGGAAACCTAAATATAAAAACTGCTACTGTAGACGAACGCTTCAACCTAGAAGAACAAAATTTGGTGAGCCAAGTGGGATTTTTGTACTTCTCATTACCACCATGTATCATAAAGATTGGGTGAAAAAATATTTGCTGGTATTTCGGAAACTCGTAATTTCTTGGAAGCTTGGCAACCCCTTTCAATGAAATTTCTTTTCCACAGTCTCTGCTTAGGGCTACATGAAGAGGAAACAAACCATAGAGACCTAAATGAGAACTCCTTTTTTTGTCAAGTTTCTAAGAGCTACTACAAACCATGTTGGATTTAGAGTTCCAAAATAATCTATCTATATAGGAGAGAACAGAGGGAACCCTAAAAGCATAAACTGCTACTGCAAACGAACGCTTCAAATTTGAAGAACAAAACTTGGTGAGCCAAGTGGGATTTGTGTTCTTGTCATTACCACCACGTATCATCAACACTGGGTGAAGAAATATTTGCTGGTATTTCGGAAACTCGTTATTTGTTAGAAGCTTGACAACCCCTCTCAATGAAAGTGCTTTTCCACAGTCTGTGCTAGGGCTACTTGAAGAGGAAACAAACCATAGAGGCAAAACTGAGAACTCCTTTAATTTGTCAAGTTTCAAAGAGCTACTACAAACCATGTTGGATTTAGACTTCCAAATTCATCTATCTGTATAGGAGAGAACAGAGTGAAACCTAAATATAAAAACTGCTACTCTAGACGAACGCTTCAACCTAGGAGAACAAAATTTGCTGAGTCAAGTTTGATTTGTGTACTGATCATTACCACCAAGTATCATCAAGATTGTGTGAAAAAATATTTGCTGGTATTTCGGAAACTCGTTATTTCATAGAAGCTTGGCAACCCCTCACAATGAAAGTGCTTTCCAAATTCTGTGCCTAGGGCTACTTGAAGAGGAAAAAAACCACAGAGACAAAACTGAGAACTACTTTATTTTGTCAAGTTTCAAAGAGCTACTACAAACCATGTAGGATTTAGAGTTCAAAATTTATCTATCTATATAGGAGAGAACAGAGGGAAACCTAAATATAAAAACTGCTACTGTAGACGAACGCTTCAACCTAGAAGAACAAAATTTGGTGAGCCAAGTGGGATTTTTGTACTGATCATTACCACCAAGTATCATCAAGACTGGGTGAAAAAATATTTGCTGGTATTTCAGAAACTCGTTATTTCTTAGAAGCTTGGCAACCCCTCTCAATGAAAGTGCTTTTCCACAGTCTGTGCCTAGGGCTACTTGAAGAGGAAACAAACCATAGAGACGAAACTGAGAACTCCTTTCTTTTGTCAAGTTTCAAAGAGCTACTACAAACCATGTTGGATTTAGAGTTCCAAATTCATCTATCTATATAGTAGGGAACAGAGTGAAACCGAAAAATAAAAAAATGCTACTGTAAACGAACGCTTCAACCTAGAAGAACAAAATTTGGTGAGCCAAGTAGGATTTGTGTACTTCTCATTACCACCATGTATCATAAAGATTGGGTGAAAAAATATTTGCTGGTATTTCGGAAACTCGTAATTTCTTGGAAGCTTGGCAACCCCTTTCAATGAAATTTCTTTTCCACAGTCTCTGCTTAGGGCTACATGAAGAGGAAACAAACCATAGAGACCTAAATGAGAACTCCTTTTTTTGTCAAGTTTCTAAGAGCTACTACAAACCATGTTGGATTTAGAGTTCCAAAATAATCTATCTATATAGGAGAGAACAGAGGGAACCCTAAAAACATAAACTGCTACTGCAAACGAACGCTTCAAATTTGAAGAACAAAACTTGGTGAGCCAAGTGGGATTTGTGTTCTTGTCATTACCACCACGTATCATCAAGACTGGGTGAAGAAATATTTGCTGGTATTTCGGAAACTCGTTATTTGTTAGAAGCTTGACAACCCCTCTCAATGAAAGTGCTTTTCCACAGTCTGTGCTAGGGCTACTTGAAGAGGAAACAAACCATAGAGAGAAAACTGAGAACTCCTTTATTTTCTCAAGTTTCAAAGAGCTACTACAAACCATGTTGGATTTAGAGTTTCAAATTCATCTATCTATATAGGAGAGAACAGAGGGAATCCTAATAATATAAACTGCTACTGTAAACGAACGCTTCAACCTAGAAAGACAAAATTTGGTGAGCCAAGTTGGATTTGTATACCGATCATTACCACCAAGTATCATAAAGATTGGGTGAAAAAATATTTGCTGGTATTTCAGAAACTCGTTATTTCTTGGAAGCTTGGCAACCCCTTCAAAGAAAGTGCTTTTCCACAGTCTGTGCTTAGGACTACTTGAAGAGAAAACAAACCATAGAGAAAACTGAGAACTACTTTATTTTGTCAAGTTTCAAAGAGCTCCTACAAACCATGTCGGATTTAGACTTCTAAATTCATCTATCTATATAAGAGAGAACTGAGTGAAACCAACATATAAAAACTGCTACTGTAGACGAAAGCTTCAACCTAGAAGAACACAATTTGGTGAGCCAAGTGGGATTTGTGTACTGATCATTACCACCATGTATCATCAAGATTGGGTGAAAAAATATTTGCTGGTATTTCGGAAACTCGTTATTTCTTAGAAGCTTGGCAACCCCTCGCACTGAAAGTGCTTTTCTACAGTCTGTGCCTAGGGCTACTTGAAGAGGAAACAAACAATAGACCAAACTGATAACTCCGTTATTTTGTCAAGTTTCAAAGAGCTACTACAAACCATGTTGGATTTAGAGTTCCAAATTCATCTATCTATATAGGAGGGAACAGCGTGAAACCTAAAAATAAAAACTGCTACTGTAAACGAACGCTTCAACCTAGAAGAACAAAATTTGGTGAGCCACGTGGGATTTGTGTACTTGTCGTTACCACCATGTATCATCAAAATTGAGTGAAAACATATTTGCTGGTGTTTCGGAACTCATAATTTCTGGTAAGCTTGCCTAACCTTTTCAATGAAATTGCTTTTTCCAGAGTCTCTGCTTAGGACTACATGAAGAGGAAACAAACCATAGAGACAAAACTGAGAACTCCTTTTTTGTCAAGTTTCAAAGAGCTACTACAAACTTGTCGGATTTAGAGTTCCAAATTCATCTATCTATATAAGTGAGAACAGAGTGAAACCTACATATAAAAACTGCTACTGTAGACGAATGCTTCAACCTAGAAGAACACAATTTGGTGAGCCAAGTGGGATTTGTGTACTGATCATTACCACCACGTATCATCAATATTGGGTGAAAAAGTATTTGCTGGTATTTCGGAAACTCGTTATTTCTTAGAAGCTTGCCAACCCCTCTCAATGAAAGTGCTTTTCCACAGTGTGTGCCTAGGGGTACTTGAAGTGGAAACAAACCATAGAGAAAAAACTGAGAACAGCTTATTTTTGTCACGTTTCAAAGAGCTACTAGAAACCATGTTGGATTTAGAGTTCCAAATTCATCTATGTATATAGGAGAGAAAAGAGGAAATCTAAATATAAAAACTGCTACTGTAGACGAACGCTTCAACCTAGAAGAAAAAAATTTGTTGAGCCAAGTGTGATTTGTGTACTGATCATTACCACCAAGTATCATCAAGATTGGTGAAAAAATATTTGCTGGTATTTCGGAAACTCGTTATTTCTTAGAAGCTTGGCAACCCCTCTCACTGAAAGTGCTTTTCTACAGTCTGTGCCTAGGGCTACTTGAAGAGGAAACAAACAATAGACAAAACTGATAACTCCGTTATTTTGTCAAGTTTCAAAGAGCTACTACAAACCATGTTGGATTTTAGAGTTCCAAATTCATCTATCTATATAGGAGGGAACAGCGTGAAACCTAAAAATAAAAACTGCTACTGTAAACGAACGCTTCAACCTAGAAGAACAAAATTTGGTGAGACACGTGGGATTTGTGTACTTGTCATTACCACCATGTATCATCAAAATTGAGTGAAAAAATATTTGCTGGTGTTTCGGAAACTCGTAATTTCTGGGAAGCTTGCCAAACCCTTTCAAAGAAATTGCTTTTCCACAGTCTGTGCCTAAGTCTACTTCAAGAGGAAACAAACCATAGAGAAAAAACTGAGAACTCCTTTATTTTGTCAAGTTTCAAAGAGCTAATACAAACCATGTTGGATTTAGACTTCCAAATTCATCTATCTGTATAGGAGAGAACAGAGTGAAACCTAAATATAAAAACTGCTACTCTAGACGAACGCTTCAACATAGGAGAACAAAATTTGCTGAGTCAAGTTTGATTTGTGTACTGATCATTACCACCAAGTATCATCAAGATTGTGTGAAAAAATATCTGCTGGTATTTCGGAAACTCGTTATTTCATAGAAGCTTGGCAACCCCTCACAATGAAAGTGCTTTCCAAATTCTGTGCCTAGCGCTACTTGAAGAGGAAAAAAAACCACAGAGACAAAACTGAGAACTACTTTATTTTGTCAAGTTTCAAAGAGCTACTACAAACCATGTAGGATTTAGAGTTCAAAATTTATCTATCTATATAGGAGAGAACAGAGGGAAACCTAAATATAAAACTGCTACTGTTAGACGAACGCTTCAACCTAGAAGAACAAAATTTGGTGAGCCAAGTGGGATTTTTGTACTTCTCATTACCACCATGTATCATAAAGATTGGGTGAAAAAATATTGCTGGTATTTCGGAAACTCGTAATTTCTTGGAAGCTTGGCAACCCCTTTCAATGAAATTTCTTTTCCACAGTCTCTGCTTAGGGCTACATGAAGAGGAAACAAACCATAGAGACCTAAATGAGAACTCCTTTTTTTGTCAAGTTTCTAAGAGCTACTACAAACCATGTTGGATTTAGAGTTCCAAAATAATCTATCTATATAGGAGAGAACAGAGGGAACCCTAAAAGCATAAACTGCTACTGCAAACGAACGCTTCAAATTTGAAGAACAAAACTTGGTGAGCCAAGTGGGATTTGTGTTCTTGTCATTACCACCACGTATCATCAACACTGGGTGAAGAAATATTTGCTGGTATTTCGGAAACTCGTTATTTGTTAGAAGCTTGACAACCCCTCTCAATGAAAGTGCTTTTCCACAGTCTGTGCTAGGGCTACTTGAAGAGGAAACAAACCATAGAGGCAAAACTGAGAACTCCTTTAATTTGTCAAGTTTCAAAGAGCTACTACAAACCATGTTGGATTTAGACTTCCAAATTCATCTATCTGTATAGGAGAGAACAGAGTGAAACCTAAATATAAAAACTGCTACTCTAGACGAACGCTTCACCTAGGAGAACAAAATTTGCTGAGTCAAGTTTGATTTGTGTACTGATCATTACCACCAAGTATCATCAAGATTGTGTGAAAAAATATTTGCTGGTATTCGGAAACTCGTTATTTCATAGAAGCTTGGCAACCCCTCACAATGAAAGTGCTTCAAATTCTGTGCCTAGGGCTACTTGAAGAGGAAAAAAACCACAGAGACAAAACTGAGAACTACTTTATTTTGTCAAGTTTCAAAGAGCTACTACAAACCATGTAGGATTTAGAGTTCAAAATTTATCTATCTATATAGGAGAGAACAGAGGGAAACCTAAATATAAAAACTGCTACTGTAGACGAACGCTTCAACCTAGAAGAACAAAATTTGGTGAGCCAAGTGGGATTTTTGTACTGATCATTACCACCAAGTATCATCAAGACTGGGTGAAAAAATATTTGCTGGTATTTCAGAAACTCGTTATTTCTTAGAAGCTTGGCAACCCCTCTCAATGAAAGTGCTTTTCCACAGTCTGTGCCTAGGCTACTTGAAGAGGAAACAAACCATAGAGACGAAACTGAGAACTCCTTTCTTTTGTCAAGTTTCAAAGAGCTACTACAAACCATGTTGGATTTAGAGTTCCAAATTCATCTATCTATATAGTAGGGAACAGAGTGAAACCGAAAAATAAAAAATGCTACTGTAATCGAACGCTTCAACCTAGAAGAACAAAATTTGGTGAGCCAAGTAGGATTTGTG
>NW_027514008.1:0-107338 GCF_048772815.1 Callospermophilus lateralis
CAAGCTTCTAAGAAATAACGAGTTTCCGAAATACCAGCAAATATTTTTTACCCAATCTTGATGATATTTTGTGGTAATGATCAGCACACAAATCCCACTTGGCTCACCAAATTTTGTTCTTCTAGGTTGAAGCGTTCGTCTACAGTAGCAGTTTTTATATTTAGGTTTCCCTCTGTTCTCTCCTATATAGATAGTTGATTTTGGAACTCTAAATCCAACATGGTTTGTAGTAGCTCTTTGAAACTTGACAAAATGAAGGAGTTCTCAGTTTTCTCTCTATGGTTGTTCCTCTTCAAGTAGCCCTAGGCACAGACTGTGGAAATGTACTTTCACTGAGATGGGGTTGCCAAGCTTCTAAGAAATAACGAGTTTCCGAAATACCAGCAAATATTTTTCACCCAACTTGATGATACTTGGTGGTAATGATCAGTACAAAAATCCCAATTGGCTCACCAAATTTTGTTCTTCTAGTTTGAGGCTTTCCTCTACAGTAGCAGTTTTTATATTTAGTTTCCCTCTGTTCTCTCCTATATAGATAGATGAATTTGGAACTTTAAATCCAACATGGTTTGTAGTAGCTCTTTGAAACTTGATAAAATAAAAAAGTTCTCAGTTTTGTCTCTATGGTTTGTTTCCTCTTCAAGTAGTCCTAGGCACAGACTGTGGAAAGCACTTTCACTGAGATGGGTTGCCAAGCTTCTAAGAAATAACGAGTTTCCGAAATACCAGCAAATATTTTTTCACAGAATCTTGATGATACTTGGTGGTAATGATCAGTACACAAATCCCACTTGGCTCACCAAATTTTGTTCTTCTAGTTTGAGGCTTTCGTCTACAGTAGCAGTTTTTATATTTTGTTTCCCTCTGTTTTCTCCTATAAGATAGATGAATTTGGAACTCTAAATCCAACATGGTTTGTAGTAGCTCTTTGAAACTTGGTAAAATAAAAAAGTTCTCAGTTTTGTCTCTATGGTTTGTTTCCTCTTCAAGTAGTCCTAGGCACAGACTGTGGAAAGCACTTTCACTGAGATGGGTTGCCAAGCTTCTAAGAAATAACGAGTTTCCGAAATACCAGCAAATATTTTTTCACCCAATCTTGATGATACTTGTTTCTAATGATCAGTACACAAATCCCACTTGGCTCTCCAAATTTTGTTCTTCTAGGTTAATGCATTCATCTACAGTAGCAGTTTTTATAGTGAGGTTTCCCTCTGTTCTCTCATATATAGATAGATGAATTTGGAACTCTAATCCAACATGGTTTGTAGTAGCTCCTTGAAACTTGAAAAATAAAGGAGTTCTCAGTTTTGTCTCTATGGTTTGTTTCCTCTTCAAGTAGCCTTTGGAACAGACTGTGGAAAAGCACTTTCATTGAGAGGGTTGCCAAGCTTCTAAGACATTACGAGTTTCTGAAATACCAGCAAATATTTTTTCACCCAATCTTGATGATACTTGGTGGTAATGATCAGCACACAAATCCCACTTGGCTCACCAAATTTTGTTCTTCTAGGTTGAAGCGTTCGTCTACAGTAGCAGTTTTTATATTTAGGTTTCCCTCTGTTCTCTCCTATATAGATAGATGAATTTGGAACCTCTAAATCCAACTTGGTTTGTAGAAGCTCTTTGAAACTTGACAAAATAAAGGAGTTCTCAGTTTGTCTCTATGGTTTGTTTCCTCTTCAAGTAGCCCTAGGCACAGTCTGTGGAAAAGCACTTTCATTGGGAGGGGTTGCCAAGCTTCTAAGAAATTACGAGGTTTCCGAAATACCAGCAAATATTTTTTCACCCAATCTTGATGATACTTGGTGGTAATGATCAGTACACAAATCCCACTTGGCTCACCAAAATTTTGTTCTTCTAGGTTGAAGCGTTCGTCTACAGTTGCAGTTTTTATATTTAGGTTTCCCTCTGTTCTCTCCTATATAGATAGATGATTTTGGAACTCTAAATCCAACATGGTTGTAGTAGCTCTTTGAAACTTGACAAAATGAATGAGTTCTCAGTTTTCTCTCTATGGTTTGTTTCCTCTTCAATTAGCCCTAGGCACAGACTGTGGAAATGTACTTTCATTGAGATGGGTTGAGAAGCTTCTAAGAAATAACGCGTTTCCGAAATACCAGCAAATATTTTTTCACCTAATCTTGATGATACTTGGTGGTAATGATCAGGACACAAATCCCACTTGGCTCACCAAATTTTGTTCTTCTAGTTTGAAGCGTTCGTCTACAGTAGCAGTTTTTATATTTAGGTTTCCCTCTGTTCTCTCCTATATAGATAGTTGATTTTGGAACTCTAAATCCAACATGGTTTGTAGTAGCTCTTTAAAACTTGACAAAATGAAGGAGTTCTCAGTTTTCTCTCTATGGTTTGTTTCCTCTTCAAGTAGCCTAGGCACAGACTGTGGAAATGTACATTCATTGAGATGAGTTGAGAAGCTTCTAAGAAATAACGAGTTTCCGAAATACCAGCAAATATTTTTTCACCCAAACTTGATGATACTTGGTGGTAATGATCAGTACACAAATCCCAATTGGCTCACCAAATTTTGTTCTTCTAGTTTGAGGCTTTCGTCTACAGTAGCAGTTTTTATATTTAGTTTGACTCTGTTCTCTCCTATATAGATAGATGAATTTGGACCTCTAAATCCAACATGGTTTGTAGTAGCTCTTTGAAACTTGATAAATAAAAAAGTTCTCAGTTTTGTCTGTATGGTTTGTTTCCTCTTCAAGTAGCCCTAGGCACAGACTGTGGAAAGCACTTTCACTGAGATGGGTTGCCAAACTTCTAAGAAATAATGAGTTTCCGAAATACCAGCAAATATTTTTTCACAGAATCTTGATGATACTTGGTGGTAATGATCAGTACACAAATCCCACTTGGCTCACCAAATTTTGTTCTTCTAGTTTGAGGCTTTCGTCTGCAGTAGCAGTTTTTATATTTTGTTTCCCTCTGTTTTCTCCTATATAGGTAGATGAATTTGGAACTCTAAATCCAACATGGTTTGTAGTAGCTCTTTGAATCATGGTAAAATAAAAAAGTTCTCAGTTTTGTCTCTATGGTTTGTTTCCTCTTCAAGTAGTCCTAGGCACAGACTGTGGAAAGCACTTTCACTGAGATGGGTTGCCAAGCTTCTAAGAAATAACGAGTTTCCGAAATACCAGCAAATATTTTTCACCCAATCTTGATGATACTTGTTGCTAATGATCAGTACACAAATCCACTTGGCTCACCAAATTTTGTTCTTCTAGGTTGATGCATTCGTCTACAGTAGCAGTTTTTATAGTGAGGTTTCCCTCTGTTCTCTCAATATATATAGATGAATTTGGAACTCTAAATCCAACATGGTTTGTAGTAGCTCATTGAAACTTGAAAAATAAAGGGGTTCTCAGTTTTGTCTCTATGGTTTGTTTCCTCTTCAAGTAGCCTTTGGCACAGACTGTGGGAAAAGCACTTTCATTGAGAGAGGTTGCCAAGCTTCTAAGACATTACGAGTTTCCGAAATACCAGCAAATATTTTTTCACCCAATCTTGATGATACTTGGTGGTAATGATCAGCACACAAATCCCACTTGTCTCACCAAATTTTGTTCTTCTAGGTTGAAGCGTTCGTCTACAGTAGCAGTTTTTATATTTAGGTTTCCCTCTGTTCTCTCCTAAATAGATAGATGAATTTGGAACTCTAAATCCAACATGGTTTGTAGTAGCTCTTTGAAACTTGACAAAATAAAGGAGTTCTCAGTTTTGTCTCTATGGTTTGTTTCCTCTTCAAGTAGCCCTAGGCACAGTCTGTGGAAAAGCACTTTCATTGGGAGGGGTTGCCAAGCTTCTAAGAATTTACGAGTTTCCGAAATACCAGCAAATATTTTTTCACCCAATCTTGAAGATACTTGGTGGTAATGATCAGTACACAAATCCCACTTGGCTCACCAAATTTTGTTCTTCTAGGTTGATGCGTTCGTCTACAGTAGCAGTTTTAATAGTTAGGTTTCCCTCTGTTCTCTCATATATAGATAGTTGAATTTGGAACTCTAAATACAACATGGTTTGTAGTATCTCCTTGAAACTTGAAAAAATAAAGGAGTTCTCAGTTTTGTCTCTATGGTTTGTTTCCTCTTCAAGTAGCCCTATGCACAGACTGTGGAAAAGCACTTTCATTGAGAGGGGTTGCCAAGCTTCTACGAAATTCCGATTTTCCGAAATACCAGCAAAAATTTTTTCACCCAATCTTGATGATTCTTGATGGTAATGATCAGTACAAAAATCCCACTTGGCTGACCAAATTTTGTACTTCTAGGTTGAAGCGTTCGTCTACAGTAGCAGTTTTTATATTTTGTTTCCCTCTGTTCTCTCCTATATAAATAGATGAATTTGGAACTCTAAATCCAACATAGTTTATAGTAGCTCTTTGAAACTTGACAAAATAAAGGAGTTCTCAGTTTTGTCTCTTTGGTTTGTTTCCTCTTCCAGTAGCCCTAGGCACAGACTGTGGAAAAGCACTTTCATTGAGAGGGGTTGCCAAGCTTCTAAGAAATAACGAGTTTCCGAAATACCAGCAAATATTTTTTTCCCAATCTTGATGATACTTGGTGGTAATGATCAGTACACAAATCCCACTTGGCTCACCAAATTTTGTTCTTCTAGGTTGAAGCGTTCGTCTACAGTAGCAGTTTTTATATTTAGGTTTCCCTCTGTTCTCTCCTATATAGATAGTTGATTTTGGAACTCTAAATCCAACATGGTTTGTAGTAGCTCTTTGAAACTTGACAAAATGAAGGAGTTCTCAGTTTTCTCTCTATTGTTTGTTTCCTCTTCAAGTAGCCCTAGGCACAGACTGTGGAAATGTACTTTCATTGAGATGAGTTGAGAAGCTTCTAAGAAATAACGAGTTTCCGAAATACCAGCAAATATTTTTTCACCCTAACTTGATGATACTTGGTGGTAATGATCAGTACACAAATCCCAATTGGCTCACCAAATTTTGTTCTTCTAGTTTGAGGCTTTCATCTACAGTAGCAGTTTTTATATTTAGTTTCCCTCTGTTCTCTCCTATATAGATAGATGAATTTGGACCTCTAAATCCAACATGGTTTGTAGTAGCTCTTGAAACTTGATAAAATAAAAAAGTTCTCAGTTTTGTCTCTATGGTTTGTTTCCTCTTCAAGTAGTCCTAGGCACTGACTGTGGAAAGCACTTTCACTGAGATGGGTTGCCAAGCTTCTAAGAAATAACGAGTTTCCGAAATACCAGCAAATATTTTTTCACAGAATCTTGATGATACTTGGTGGTAATGATCAGTACACAAATCCCACTTGGCTCACCAAATTTTGTTCTTCTAGTTTGTGGCTTTCGTCTACAGTAGCAGTTTTTATATTTTGTTTCCCTCTGTTTTCTCCTATATAGATAGATGAATTTGGAACTCTAAATCCAACATGGTTTGTAGTAGCTCTTTGAAACTGGACAAAATGAAGGAGTTCTCAGTTTTATCTCTATGGTTTGTTTCCTCTTCAAGTAGCCCTAGGCACAGACTGTGGAAATGTACTTTCATTGAGATGGGTTGAGAAGCTTCTAAGAAATAACGAGTTTCCGAAATACCAGCAAACATTTTTTCACCCAATCTTGATGATACTTGGTGGTAATGATCAGGACACAAATCCCACTTGGCTCACCAAATTTTGTTCTTCTAGGTTGAAGCGTTCGTCTACAGTAGCACTTTTTATATTTTGTTTCCCTCCGTTCTCTCCTATATAAATAGATGAATTTGAAACACTAAATCCAACATGGTTTATAGTAGCTCTTTGAAACTTGACAAAATAAAGGAGTTCTCAGTTTTGTCTCTATGGTTTGTTTCCTCTTCCAGTAGCCCTAGGCACAGACTGTGGAAAGCACTTTCACTGAGATGGGTTGCCAAGCTTCTAAGAAATAACGAGTTTCCGAAATACCAGCAAATATATTTTCACCCAATCTTGATGATACTTGTTGCTAATGATCAGTACACAAATCCCACTTGGCTCACCATATTTTGTTCTTCTAGGTTGATGCATTCGTCTACAGTAGCAGTTTTTATAGTGAGGTTTTCCTCTGTTCTCTCATATATAGATAGATGAATTTGGAACTCTAAATCCAACATGGTTTGTAGTAGCTCTTTGAAACTTGATAAAATAAAAATTCTCAGTTTTGTCTCTATGGTTTGTTTCCTCTTCAAGTAGTCCTAGGCACAGACTGTGGAAAGCACTTTCACTGAGTTGGTTTGCCAAGCTTCTAAGAAATAACGAGTTTCCGAAATACCAGCAAATATTTTTTCACCCAATCTTGATGATACTTGGTGGTAATGATCAGTACACAAATCCCACTTGGCTCACCAAATTTTGTTCTTCTAAGTTGATGCGTTCGTCTACAGTAGCAGTTTTAATAGTTAGGTTTCCCTCTGTTCTCTCATATATAGATAGTTGAATTTGGAACTCTAAATACAACATGGTTTGTAGTATCTCCTTGAAACTTGAAAAAATAAAGGAGTTCTCAGTTTTGTCTCTATGGTTTGTTTCCTCTTCAAGTAGCCCTATGCACAGACTGTGGAAAAGCACTTTCATTGAGAGGGGTTGACAAGCTTCTACGAAATTCTGATTTTCCGAAATACCAGCAATAATTTTTTCACCCAATCTTGATGATTCTTGATGGTAATGATCACTACAAAAATCCCACTTGGATCACCAAATTTTGTACTTCTAGGTTGAAGCGTTCGTCTACAGTAGCAGTTTTTATATTTTGTTTCCCTCTGTTCTCTCCTATATAAATAGATGAATTTGGAACTCTAAATCCAACATAGTTTATAGTAGCTCTTTGAAACTTGACAAAATAAAGGAGTTCTCAGTTTTGTCTCTATGGTTTGTTTCCTCTTCCAGTAGCCCAAGGCACAGACTGTGGAAAAGCACTTTCATTGAGAGGGGGTGCCAAGCTTCTAAGAAATAAAGAGTTTCCGAAATACCAGCAAATATTTTTTTCCCAATCTTGATGATACTTGGTGGTAATGATCAGTACACAAATCCCACTTGGCTCACCAAATTTTGTTCTTCTAGGTTGAAGCGTTCGTCTACAGTAGCAGTTTTTATATTTAGGTTTCCCTCTGTTCTCTCCTATATAGATAGTTGATTTTGGAACTCTAAATCCAACATGGTTTGTAGTAGCTCTTTGAAACTTGACAAAATGAAGGAGTTCTCAGTTTTCTCTCTATGGTTTGTTTCCTCTTCAAGTAGCCCTAGGCACAGACTGTGGAAATGTACTTTCATTGAGATGAGTTGAGAAGCTTCTAAGAAATAACGAGTTTCCGAAATACCAGCAAATATTTTTTCACCCAAACTTGATGATACTTGGTGGTAATGATCAGTACACAAATCCCAATTGGCTCACCAAATTTTGTTCTTCTAGTTTGAGGCTTTCATCTACAGTAGCAGTTTTTATATTTAGTTTCCCTCTGTTCTCTCCTATATAGATAGATGAATTTGGACCTCTAAATCCAACATGGTTTGTAGTAGCTCTTGAAACTTGATAAAATAAAAAAGTTCTCAGTTTTGTCTCTATGGTTTGTTTCCTCTTCAAGTAGTCCTAGTCACTGACTGTGGAAAGCACTTTCACTGAGATGGGTTGCCAAGCTTCTAAGAAATAACGAGTTTCCGAAATACCAGCAAATATTTTTTCACAGAATCTTGATGATACTTGGTGGTAATGATCAGTACACAAATCCCACTTGGCTCACCAAATTTTGTTCTTCTAGTTTGTGGCTTTCGTCTACAGTAGCAGTTTTTATATTTTGTTTCCCTCTGTTTTCTCCTATATAGATAGATGATTTTGGAACTCTAAATCCAACATGGTTTGTAGTAGCTCTTTGAAACTGGACAAAATGAAGGAGTTCTCAGTTTTATCTCTATGGTTTGTTTCCTCTTCAAGTAGCCCTAGGCACAGACTGTGGAAATGTACTTTCATTGAGATGGGTTGAGAAGCTTCTAAGAAATAACGAGTTTCCGAAATACCAGCAAATATTTTTTCACCCAATCTTGATGATACTTGGTGGTAATGATCAGGACACAAATCCCACTTGGCTCACCAAATTTAGTTCTTCTAGGTTGAAGCGTTCGTCTACAGTAGCACTTTTTATATTTTGTTTCCCTCCGTTCTCTCCTATATAAATAGATGAATTTGAAACACTAAATCCAACATGGTTTGTAGTAGCTCCTTGAAACTTGAAAAAATAAAGGAGTTCTCAGTTTTGTCTCTATGGTTTGTTTCCTCTTCAAGTAGCCGTAGGCACAGACTGTGGAAAAGCACTTTCATTGAATGGGGTTGCCAAGCTTCTAAGAAATTACGAGTTTCCGAAATACCAGCAAATATTTTTTCACCCAATCTTGATGATACTTGGTGGTAATGATCAGTACACAAATCCCACTTGGCTCACCAAATTTTGTGCTTCAAAGTTGATCCGTTCGTCTACAGTAGCAGTTTTTATAGTTAGGTTTCCCTCTGTTCTCTCATATATAGATAGATGAATTTGGAACACTATATCCAACATGGTTTGTAGTAGCTCCTTGAAACTTGAAAAAATAAAGGAGTTCTCAGTTTTGTCTCTATGGTTTGTTTCCTCTTCCAGTAGCCCTAGGCACTGACTGTGGAAAAGCACTTTCATTGAGAGGGGTTGCCAATCTTCTAAGAAATTACGAGTTTCCGAAATACCAGCAAATATTTTTTCACCCAATCTTGATGATACTTGGTGGTAATTATCAGTACACAAATCCCACTTGGCTCACCAAATTTTGTTCTTCTAGGTTGAAGCGTTCGTCTACAGTAGCAGTTTTTATATTTAGGTTTCCCTCTGTTCTCTCCTATATAAATAGATGATTTTGGAACTCTAAATCCAACATGGTTTGTAGTAGCTCTTTGAAACTGGACAAAATGAAGGAGTTCTCAATTTTGTTTCTTTGGTTTGTTTCCTCTTCAAGTAGCACTAGGCACAGACTGTGGAAATGTACTTTCATTGAGATGGGTTGAGAAGCTTCTAAGAAATAACGAGTTTCCGAAATACCAGCAAATATTTTTTCACCCAATCTTGATGATACTTGGTGGTAATGATTAGGACACAAATCCCACTTGGCTCACCAAATTTCGTTCTTCTAGGTTGAAGCGTTCGTCTACAGTAGCAATTTTTATATTTTGTTTCCCTCCGTTCTCTCCTATATAAATAGATGAATTTGGAACTCTAAATGCAACATGGTTTATATTAGCTCTTTGAAACTTGACAAAATAAAGGAGTTCTCAGTTTTGTCTCTATGGTTTGTTTCCTCTTCCAGTAGCCCTAGGCACAGACTGTGGAAAAGCACTTTCATTGAGAGGGGTTGCCAAGCTTCTAAGAAATAACGAGTTTCCGAAATACCAGCAAATATTTTTTACCCATTCTTGATGATACTTGGTGGTAATGATCAGAACACAAATCCCACTTGGCTCACCAAATTTTGTTCTTCTAGGTTGAAGCGTTCGTCTACAGTAGCAGTTTTTATATTTAGGATTCCCTCTGTTCTCTCCTATATAGATAGTTGATTTTGGAACTCTAAATCCAACATGGTTTTTAGTAGCTCTTTGAAACTTGACAAAATGAAGGAGTTCTCAGTTTTGTCTCTATGGTTTGTTTCCTCTTCAAGTAGCCCTAGGCACAGACTGTGGAAATGAACTTTCATAGAGATGGGTTGAGAAGCTTCTAAGAAATAACGAGTTTCCGAAATACCAGCAAATATTTTTTCACCCAAACTTGATGATACTTGGTGGTAATGATCAGTACACAAATCCCACTTGGATCACCAAATTTTGTTCTTCTAGTTTTACGCTTTCGTCTACAGTAGCAGTTTTTATAGTTAGGTTTCCCTCTGTTCTCTCATATATAGATAGATGAATTTGGAACTCTAAATCCAACATGGTTTGTAGTAACTCTTTTAAACTTGATAAAATAGAAAAGTTCTCAGTTTTGTCACTATGGTTTGTTTCCTCTTCAAGTACTCCTAGGCACAGACTGTGGAAAGCACTTTCACTGAGATGGGTTGCCAAGCTTCTGAGAAATAACGAGTTCCCAAAATACCAGCAAATATTTTTTCACCCAATCTTGATGATACTTGGTGGTAATGATCAGTACACAAATCCCGCTTGGCTCACCAAATTTTGTTCTTCTAGGTTGAAGCGTTCATCTACAGTAGCAGTTTTTATATTTAGGTTTCACTCTGTTCTCTCATATATAGATAGATGAATTTGGAACTCTAAATCAAACATGGTTTGTAGTAGCTCTTTGAAACTTGACAAAATAAAGGAGTTCTCAGTTTGTCTCTATGGTTTGTTTCCTCTTCAAGTAGCCCTAGGCACAGACTGTTGAAAAGCACTTTCATTGAGAGGGGTTGCCAAGCTTCTTAGAAATTACGAGTTTCCGAAATACCAGCAAATATTTTTTCACCCAATCTTGATGATACTTGGTGGTAATGATAACTACACAAATCCCACTTGGCTCACCAAAGTTTGTTCTTCTAGGTTGAAGCGTTCGTCTACAGTATCAGTTTTTATATTGAGGTTTCCCTCTGTTCTCTCCTATATAGATAGATGATTTTGGAACTCTAAATCCAACACGGTTTGTAGTAGCTCTTTGAAACTTGATAAAATAAATGAGTTCTCAGTTTTGTCTCTATGGTTTGTTTCCTCTTCAAGTAGCCCTAGGCACAGACTGTGGAAAAGCTCTTTCATTGAGATGGGTTGAGAAGCTTCTAAGAAATAACGAGTTTCCTAAATACCAGCAAATATTTTTTCACCCAAACTTGATGATACTTGGTGGTAATGATCAGTACACAAATCCCACTTGGCTCACCAAATTTTGTTCTTCTAGTTTGAAGCTTTCGTCTACAGTAGCAGTTTTTATATTTAGGTTTCCCTCTGTTCTCTCCTATATAGATAGATGAATTTGGAACTCTAAATCCAACATGGTTTGTAGTAGCTCTTTGAAACTTGATAAAATAAAAAAAGATCTCAGTTTTGTCTCTATGGTTTGTTTCCTCTTCAAGTAGTCCTAGGCACAGACTGTGAAAAGCACTTTCATTGAGATTTGTTGCCAAGCTTCTTAGAAATAACGAGTTTCCAAAATACCAGCAAATATTTTTTCAACCAATCTTGATGATACTTGGTGGTAATGATCAGTACGCAAATCCCACTTGGCTCACCAAATTTTGTTCTTCTAGGTTGATGCGTTCGTCTACAGTAGCAGTTTTTATAGTTAGGTTTCCCTCTGTTCTCTATTATATAGATAGATGAATTTGGAACTCTAAATCCAACATGGTTTGTAGTAGCTCCTTGATAGTTTATAAAATAAATGAGTTCTCAGTTTTGTCTTTATGGTTTGTTTCCTCTTCAAGTAGTCCTAGGCACAGACTGTGGAAAGCACTTTCACTGAGATGGGTTGCCAAGTTTCTAAGAAATAACGAGTTTCCAAAATACCAGCAAAGATTTTTTCACCCAATCTTGATGATACGTGGTGGTAATGATCAGTACACAAATCCCACTTGGCTCCCCAAATTTTGTTCTTCTAGGTTGATGCGTTCGTCTACAGTAGCAGCTTTTATACTTAGGTTTCCCACTGTTCTCTCATATATAGATAGATGAATTTGGAACTCTAAATCCAACATGGTTTGTAGTAGCTCCTTGAAACTTGATAAAAAAAGGAGTTCTCAGTTTTGTCTCTATGGTTTGTTTCCTCTTCAAGTAGCCCTAGGCACAGACTGTGGAAAAGCACTTTCATTGAGATGGGTTGAGAAGCTTCTAAGAAATAACGAGTTTCTGAAATACCAGCAAATATTTTTTCACCCAAACTTGATGATACTTGGTGGTAATGATCAGTACACAAATCCCTCTTGGCTCACCAAATTTTGTTCTTCTAGTTTGAAGCTTTCGTCTACAGTAGCAGTTTTTATATTTAGGATTCCCTCTGTTCTCTCCTATATAGATAGATGAATTTGGAACTCTAAATCCAACATGGTTTGTAATAGCTCTTTGAAACTTGATAAAATAAAAACGTTTTCAGTTTTGTCTCTATGGTTTGTTTCCTCTTCAAGTAGTCCTAGGCACAGACTGTGAAAAGCACTTTCACTGAGATTTGTTGCCAAGCTTCTAAGAAATAACGAGTTTCCAAAATAGCAGCAAATATTTTTTCACCCAATCTTGATTATACTTGGAGGTAATGATCAGTACACAAATCCCACTTGGCTCACCAAATTTTGTTCTTCTAGGTTGATGCGTTCGTCTACAGTAGCAGTTTTTATAGTTAGGTTTCCCTCTGTTCTCTCATATATAGATAGAAGAATTTGGAACTCTAAATCCAACATGGTTTGTAGTAGCTCTTTGAAACTGGACAAAATGAAGGAGTTCTCAATTTTGTCTCTATGTTTTGTTTCCTCTTCAAGTAGCACTAGGCACAGACTGTGGAAATGTACTTTCATTGAGATGGGTTGAGAAGCTTCTAAGAAATAACGAGTTTCCGAAATACCAGCAAATATTTTTTCACCCAATCTTGATGATACTTGGTGGTATGATCAGGACACAAATCTCACTTGGCTCCCCAAATTTTGTTCTTCTAGGTTGAAGCGTTCGTCTACAGTAGCAATTTTTATATTTTGTTTCCCTCCGTTCTCTCCTATATAAATAGATGAATTTGGAACTCTAAATCGAACATGGTTTATAGTAGCTCTTTGAAACTTGACAAAATAAAGGAGTTCTCAGTTTTGTCTCTATGGTTTGTTTCCTCTTCCAGTAGCCCTAGGCACAGACTGTGGAAAAGCACTTTCATTGAGAGGGGTTGCCAAGCTTCTAAGAAATAACGAGTTTCCGAAATACCAGCAAATATTTTTTACCCACTCTTGATGATACTTGGTGGTAATGATCAGGACACAAATCTCACTTGGCTCCCCAAATTTTGTTCTTCTAGGTTGAAGCGTTCGTCTACAGTAGCAGTTTTTATATTTTGGTTTCCCTCTGTTCTCTCCTATATAGATAGATGAATTTGGAACTCTAAATCCAACATGGTTTGTATTAGCTCTTTGAAACTTGATAAACTAAAAAAGTTCTCAGTTTTGTCTCTATGGTTTCTTTCCTCTTCAAGTAGTCTAAGGCACAGACTGTGGAAAGCACTTTCACTGAGATGGGTTGCCAAGCTTCTAAGAAATTACGAGTTTCCGAAATACTAGCAAATATTTTTTCACCCAATCTTGATGATACTTGGTGGTAATGATCAGTACACAAATCCCACTTGGCTCACCAAATTTTGTGCTTCTAGGTTGATCCGTTCGTCTACAGTAGCAGTTTTTATAGTTAGGTTTCCCTCTGTTCTCTCCTATATAGATAGATAAATTTGGAACTCTAAATCCAACATGGTTTGTAGTAGCTCTTTGAAACTTGAAAAAATAAAGGAGTTCTCAGTTTTGTCTCTATGGTTTGTTTCCTCTTCAAGTAGTCCTAGGCACAGACTGTGGAAAGCACTTTCACTGAGATGGGTTGCCAAGCTTCTAAGAAATAACGAGATTCCAAAATACCAGCAAATATTTTTTCACCCAATCTTGATGATACTTGGTGGTAATGATCAGTACACAAATCCCACTTGGCTCACCAAATTTTGTTCTTCTAGGTTGATGCGTTCGTCTACAGTAGCAGTTTTTATGTTTAGGTTTCCCTCTGTTCTCTCATATATAGATAGATGAATTTGGAACTCTAAATCCAACATGGTTTGTAGTAGCTCCTTGAAAGTTTATGAAATAAAGTTGTTCTCAGTTTTGTCTTTATGGTTTGTTTCCTCTTCAAGTAGTCCTAGGCACAGACTGTGGAAAGCACTTTCATTGAGATGGGATGAGAGGCTTCTAAGAAATAATGAGTTTCCGAAATACCAGCAAATATTTTTTCACCCAAACTTGATGATACTTGGTGGTAATGATCAGTACACAAATCCCACTTGGCTCACCAAATTTTGTTCTTCTAGTTTGAAGCGTTCGTCTACAGTAGCAGTTTTTTATTTAGGTTTCCCTCTGTTCTCTCCTATATAGATGAAGAATTTTAACTCTAAATCCAACATGGTTTGTAGTAGCTCCTTGAAACTTGATAAAATAAAAAAGTTCTCAGTTTTGTCTCTATGGTTTGTTTCCTCTTCAAGTAGTCCTAGGCACAGACTGTGGAAAGCACTTTCACTGAGATGGGTTGCCAAGCTTCTAAGAAATAACGAGATTCCAAAATACCAGCAAATATTTTTTCACCCAATCTTGATGATACATGGTGGTAATGATCAGTACACAAATCCCACTTGGCTCACCAAATTTTGTTCTTCTAGGTTGATGCGTTCGTCTACAGTAGCAGTTTTTATGTTTAGGTTTCCCTGTGTTCTCTCATATAGATAGATGAATTTGGAACTCTAAATCCAACATGGTTTGTAGTAGCTCCTTGAAAGTTTATAAAATAAAGGAGTTCTCAGTTTTGTCTCTATGGTTTGTTTCCTCTTCAAGTAGCCCTAGGCACACACTGTGGAAAAGCACTTTCATTTAGAGGGGTTGCCAAGCTTCTAAGAAATTACGAGTTTCCGAAATACCAGCAAATATTTTTTCACCCAAACTTGATGATACTTGGTGGTAATGATCAGTACACAAATCCCATTTGGCTCACCAAATTTTGTTCTTCTAGGTTGAAGCGTTCGTCTACAGTAGCAGTTTTTATATTTAGGTTTCGCTCTGTTCTCTCATATATAAGTAGATGAATTGGGAACACTAAATCCAACATGGTTTATAGTAGCTCTTTGAAACTTGACAAAATAAAGGAGTTTTCTGTTTTGTCTCTATGGTTTTTTTTCTCTTCCAGTAGCCCTAGGCACAGACTGTGGAAAAGCACTTTCATTGAGAGGGGTTGCCAAGCTTCTAAGAAATAACGATTTTCCGAAATACCAGCAAATATTTTTTAGCCAATCTTGATGATACTTGTTGCTAATGATCAGTACACAAATCCCACTTGGCTCACCAAATTTTGTTCTTTTAGGTTGAAGCGTTCGTCTACAGTAGCAATTTTTATATTTAGGTTTCCCTCTGTTCTCTGCTATATAGATAGATGAATTTGGAACTCTAAATCCAACATGGTTTGTAGTAGCTATTGAAACTTGACAAAATAAAGGAATTCTCAGTTTTGTCTCTATGGTTTGTTTCCTCTTCAAGTAGCCCTAGGCACAGACTGTGGAAAGCACTTTCATTGAGATGGGTTGCCAAGCTTCTAAGAAATAACGAGTTTCCGAAATACCAGCAAATATTTTTTCACCCAATCTTGATGATACTTGCTGGTAATGATCAGTACACGAATCACACTTGGCTTAAGAAATTTTGTTCTTCTAGGTTGATGCATTCATCTACAGTAGCAGTTTTTATAGTTAGGTTTCACACTGTTCTCTCATATATAGATAGATGAATTTGGAACTCTAAATCCAACATGGTTTGTAGTAGCTCTTTGAAAATTGAAAAAATAAAGGAGTTCTCATTTTTTTCTTTATGGTTTATTTCCTCTTCCAGTAGCCCTAGGCACAGACTGTGAAAAGCACTTTCATTGAGATGGGTTGCCAAGCTTCTAAGAAATAACGAGTTTCCGAAATACCAGCAAATATTTTTCACCCAAACTTGATGATACTTGGTGGTAATGACCAGTACACAAATCCCACTTGGCTCACCAAATTTTGTTCTTCTAGTTTGAAGATTTCGTCTACAGTAGCAGTTTTTATATTTAGGTTTCCCTCTGTTCTCTCCTATATAGATAGATAAATTTGGACCTCTAAATCCAACATGGTTTGTAGTAGCTCTTTGAAACTTGATAAAATAAAAAAGTTCTCGGTTTTGTCTCTATGGTTTGTTTCCTCTTCAAGTAGTCCTAGGCACAGACTGTGGAAAGCACTTTCACTGAGATGGGTTGCCAAGCTTCTAAGAAATAACGGAATTCCAAAATACCAGCAAATATTTTTTCACCCAATCTTGATGATACTTGGTGGTAATGATCAGTACACAAATCCCACTTGGCTCACCAAATTTTGTTCTTCTAGGTTGATGCGTTCGTCTACAGTAGCAGTTTTTATGTTTAGGTTTCCCTCTCTTCTCTCATGTATAGATATATGAATTTGGAACTCTAATTCCAACATGGTTTGTAGTAGCTCCTTGAAAGTTTATGAAATAAAGGAGTTCTCAGTTTTGTCTTTATGGTTTGTTTCCTCTTCAAGTAGTCCTAGGCAAGACTGTGGAAAGCACTTTCATTGAGATGGGTTGCCAAGTTTCTAAGAAATAACGAGTTTCCAAAATACCAGCAAAGATTTTTTCACCCAATCTTGATGATACTTGGTGGTAATGATCAGTACACAAATCCCACTTGGCTCCCCAAATTTTGTTCTTCTAGGTTGATGCGTTTGTCTACAGTAGCAGCTTTTATACTTAGGATTCCCTCTGTTCTCTCATATATAGATAGATGAATTTGGAACTCTAAATCCAACATGGTTTGTAGTAGCTCCTTGAACCTTGATAAAATAAAGGAGTTCTCAGTTTTGTCTCTATGGTTTGTTTCCTCTTCAAGTACCCCTAGGCACAGACTGTGGAAAAGCACTTTCATTGAGAGGGGTTGCCAAGCTACTTAGAAATTACGAGTTTCCGAAATACCAGTAAATATTTTTCACCCAATCTTGATGATACTTGGTGGTAATGATCAGTACACAAATCCCACTTGGCTCACCAAATTTTGTTCTTCTAGGTTGAAGCGTTCGTCTACAGTAGCAGTTTTTATATTTAGGTTTCCCTCTGTTCTCTCCTATATAGATGAAGAATTTTAACTCTAAATCCAACATGGTTTGTAGTAGCTCCTTGAAACTTGATAAAATAAAAAAGTTCTCAGTTTTGTCTCTATGGTTTGTTTCCTCTTCAAGTAGTCCTAGGCACAGACTGTGGAAAGCACTTTCACTGAGATGGGTTGCCAAGCTTCTAAGAAATAACGAGATTCCAAAATACCAGCAAATATTTTTTCACCCAATCTTGATGATACTTGGTGGTAATGATCAGTACACAAATCCCACTTGGCTCACCAAATTTTGTTCTTCTAGGTTGATGCGTTCGTCTACAGTAGCAGTTTTTATGTTTAGGTATCCCTCTGTTCTCTCATATAGATAGATGAATTTGGAACTCTAAATCCAACATGGTTTGTAGTAGCTCCTTGAAAGTTCATAAAATAAAGGAGTTCTCAGTTTTGTCTCTATGGTTTGTTTCTTCTTCAAGTAGCCCTAGGCACACACTGTGGAAAAGCACTTTCATTTAGAGGGGTTGCCAAGCTTCTAAGAAATTACGAGTTTCCGAAATACCAGCAAATATTTTTTCACCCAAACTTGATGATACTTGGTGGTAATGATCAGTACACAAATCCCACTTTGCTCACCAAATTTTGTTCTTCTAGGTTGAAGCGTTCGTCTACAGTAGCAGTTTTTATATTTAGGTTTCGCTCTGTTCTCTCATATATAAGTAGATGAATTGGGAACACTAAATCCAACATGGTTTATAGTAGCTCTTTGAAACTTGACAAAATAAAGGAGTTCTCAGTTTTGTCTCTATGGTTTTTTTCCTCTTCCAGTAGCCCTAGGCACAGACTTTGGAAAAGCACTTTCATTGAGAGGGGTTGCCAAGCTTCTAAGAAATAAAGATTTTCCGAAATACCAGCAAATATTTTTTAGCCAATCTTGATGATACTTGTTGCTAATGATCAGTACACAAATCCCACTTGGCTCACCAAATTTTGTTCTTTTAGGTTGAAGCGTTCGTCTACAGTAGCAATTTTTATATTTAGGTTTCCCTCTGTTCTCTGCTATATAGATAGATGAATTTGGAACTCTAAATCCAACATGGTTTGTAGTAGCTATTGAAACTTGACAAAATAAAGGAATTCTCAGTTTTGTCTCTATGGTTTGTTTCCTCTTCAAGTAGCCCTAGGCACAGACTGTGGAAAGCACTTTCATTGAGATGGGTTGCCAAGCTTCTAAGAAATAACGAGTTTCCGAAATACCAGCAAATATTTTTTCACCCAATCTTGATGATACTTGCTGGTAATGATCAGTACACGAATCACACTTGGCTTACGAAATTTTGTTCTTCTAGGTTGATGCATTCATCTACAGTAGCAGTTTTTATAGTTAGGTTTCACACTGTTCTCTCATATATAGATAGATGAATTTGGAACTCTAAATCCAACATGGTTTGTAGTAGCTCTTTGAAAATTGAAAAAATAAAGGAGTTCTCATTTTTTTCTTTATGGTTTATTTCCTCTTCCAGTAGCCCTAGGCACAGACTGTGAAAAGCACTTTCATTGAGATGGGTTGCCAAGCTTCTAAGAAATAACGAGTTTCCGAAATACCAGCAAATATTTTTCACCCAAACTTGATGATACTTGGTGGTAATGACCAGTACACAAATCCCACTTGGCTCACCAAATTTTGTTCTTCTAGTTTGAAGATTTCGTCTACAGTAGCAGTTTTTATATTTAGGTTTCCCTCTGTTCTCTCCTATATAGATAGATAAATTTGGACCTCTAAATCCAACATGGTTTGTAGTAGCTCTTTGAAACTTGATAAAATAAAAAAGTTCTCGGTTTTGTCTCTATGGTTTGTTTCCTCTTCAAGTAGTCCTAGGCACAGACTGTGGAAAGCACTTTCACTGAGATGGGTTGCCAAGCTTCTAAGAAATAACGGAATTCCAAAATACCAGCAAATATTTTTTCACCCAATCTTGATGATACTTGGTGGTAATGATCAGTACACAAATCCCACTTGGCTCACCAAATTTTGTTCTTCTAGGTTGATGCGTTCGTCTACAGTAGCAGTTTTTATGTTTAGGTTTCCCTCTCTTCTCTCATGTATAGATATATGAATTTGGAACTCTAATTCCAACATGGTTTGTAGTAGCTCCTTGAAAGTTTATGAAATAAAGGAGTTCTCAGTTTTGTCTTTATGGTTTGTTTCCTCTTCAAGTAGTCCTAGGCAAGACTGTGGAAAGCACTTTCATTGAGATGGGTTGCCAAGTTTCTAAGAAATAACGAGTTTCCAAAATACCAGCAAAGATTTTTTCACCCAATCTTGATGATACTTGGTGGTAATGATCAGTACACAAATCCCACTTGGCTCCCCAAATTTTGTTCTTCTAGGTTGATGCGTTTGTCTACAGTAGCAGCTTTTATACTTAGGATTCCCTCTGTTCTCTCATATATAGATAGATGAATTTGGAACTCTAAATCCAACATGGTTTGTAGTAGCTCCTTGAACCTTGATAAAATAAAGGAGTTCTCAGTTTTGTCTCTATGGTTTGTTTCCTCTTCAAGTACCCCTAGGCACAGACTGTGGAAAAGCACTTTCATTGAGAGGGGTTGCCAAGCTACTTAGAAATTACGAGTTTCCGAAATACCAGTAAATATTTTTCACCCAATCTTGATGATACTTGGTGGTAATGATCAGTACACAAATCCCACTTGGCTCACCAAATTTTGTTCTTCTAGGTTGAAGCGTTCGTCTACAGTAGCAGTTTTTATATTTAGGTTTCCCTCTGTTCTCTCCTATATAGATGAAGAATTTTAACTCTAAATCCAACATGGTTTGTAGTAGCTCCTTGAAACTTGATAAAATAAAAAAGTTCTCAGTTTTGTCTCTATGGTTTGTTTCCTCTTCAAGTAGTCCTAGGCACAGACTGTGGAAAGCACTTTCACTGAGATGGGTTGCCAAGCTTCTAAGAAATAACGAGATTCCAAAATACCAGCAAATATTTTTTCACCCAATCTTGATGATACTTGGTGGTAATGATCAGTACACAAATCCCACTTGGCTCACCAAATTTTGTTCTTCTAGGTTGATGCGTTCGTCTACAGTAGCAGTTTTTATGTTTAGGTATCCCTCTGTTCTCTCATATAGATAGATGAATTTGGAACTCTAAATCCAACATGGTTTGTAGTAGCTCCTTGAAAGTTCATAAAATAAAGGAGTTCTCAGTTTTGTCTCTATGGTTTGTTTCTTCTTCAAGTAGCCCTAGGCACACACTGTGGAAAAGCACTTTCATTTAGAGGGGTTGCCAAGCTTCTAAGAAATTACGAGTTTCCGAAATACCAGCAAATATTTTTTCACCCAAACTTGATGATACTTGGTGGTAATGATCAGTACACAAATCCCACTTTGCTCACCAAATTTTGTTCTTCTAGGTTGAAGCGTTCGTCTACAGTAGCAGTTTTTATATTTAGGTTTCGCTCTGTTCTCTCATATATAAGTAGATGAATTGGGAACACTAAATCCAACATGGTTTATAGTAGCTCTTTGAAACTTGACAAAATAAAGGAGTTCTCAGTTTTGTCTCTATGGTTTTTTTCCTCTTCCAGTAGCCCTAGGCACAGACTTTGGAAAAGCACTTTCATTGAGAGGGGTTGCCAAGCTTCTAAGAAATAAAGATTTTCCGAAATACCAGCAAATATTTTTTAGCCAATCTTGATGATACTTGTTGCTAATGATCAGTACACAAATCCCACTTGGCTCACCAAATTTTGTTCTTTTAGGTTGAAGCGTTCGTCTACAGTAGCAATTTTTATATTTAGGTTTCCCTCTGTTCTCTGCTATATAGATAGATGAATTTGGAACTCTAAATCCAACATGGTTTGTAGTAGCTATTGAAACTTGACAAAATAAAGGAATTCTCAGTTTTGTCTCTATGGTTTGTTTCCTCTTCAAGTAGCCCTAGGCACAGACTGTGGAAAGCACTTTCATTGAGATGGGTTGCCAAGCTTCTAAGAAATAACGAGTTTCCGAAATACCAGCAAATATTTTTTCACCCAATCTTGATGATACTTGCTGGTAATGATCAGTACACGAATCACACTTGGCTTACGAAATTTTGTTCTTCTAGGTTGATGCATTCATCTACAGTAGCAGTTTTTATAGTTAGGTTTCACACTGTTCTCTCATATATAGATAGATGAATTTGGAACTCTAAATCCAACATGGTTTGTAGTAGCTCTTTGAAAATTGAAAAAATAAAGGAGTTCTCATTTTTTTCTTTATGGTTTATTTCCTCTTCCAGTAGCCCTAGGCACAGACTGTGAAAAGCACTTTCATTGAGATGGTTTGCCAAGCTTCTAAGAAATAACGAGTTTCCGAAATACCAGCAAATATTTTTCACCCAAACTTGATGATACTTGGTGGTAATGACCAGTACACAAATCCCACTTGGCTCACCAAATTTTGTTCTTCTAGTTTGAAGATTTCGTCTACAGTAGCAGTTTTTATATTTAGGTTTCCCTCTGTTCTCTCCTATATAGATAGATAAATTTGGACCTCTAAATCCAACATGGTTTGTAGTAGCTCTTTGAAACTTGATAAAATAAAAAAGTTCTCGGTTTTGTCTCTATGGTTTGTTTCCTCTTCAAGTAGTCCTAGGCACAGACTGTGGAAAGCACTTTCACTGAGATGGGTTGCCAAGCTTCTAAGAAATAACGGAATTCCAAAATACCAGCAAATATTTTTTCACCCAATCTTGATGATACTTGGTGGTAATGATCAGTACACAAATCCCACTTGGCTCACCAAATTTTGTTCTTCTAGGTTGATGCGTTCGTCTACAGTAGCAGTTTTTATGTTTAGGTTTCCCTCTCTTCTCTCATGTATAGATATATGAATTTGGAACTCTAATTCCAACATGGTTTGTAGTAGCTCCTTGAAAGTTTATGAAATAAAGGAGTTCTCAGTTTTGTCTTTATGGTTTGTTTCCTCTTCAAGTAGTCCTAGGCAAGACTGTGGAAAGCACTTTCATTGAGATGGGTTGCCAAGTTTCTAAGAAATAACGAGTTTCCAAAATACCAGCAAAGATTTTTTCACCCAATCTTGATGATACTTGGTGGTAATGATCAGTACACAAATCCCACTTGGCTCCCCAAATTTTGTTCTTCTAGGTTGATGCGTTTGTCTACAGTAGCAGCTTTTATACTTAGGATTCCCTCTGTTCTCTCATATATAGATAGATGAATTTGGAACTCTAAATCCAACATGGTTTGTAGTAGCTCCTTGAACCTTGATAAAATAAAGGAGTTCTCAGTTTTGTCTCTATGGTTTGTTTCCTCTTCAAGTACCCCTAGGCACAGACTGTGGAAAAGCACTTTCATTGAGAGGGGTTGCCAAGCTACTTAGAAATTACGAGTTTCCGAAATACCAGTAAATATTTTTCACCCAATCTTGATGATACTTGGTGGTAATGATCAGTACACAAATCCCACTTGGCTCACCAAATTTTGTTCTTCTAGGTTGAAGCGTTCGTCTACAGTAGCAGTTTTTATATTTAGGTTTCCCTCTGTTCTCTCCTATATAGATGAAGAATTTTAACTCTAAATCCAACATGGTTTGTAGTAGCTCCTTGAAACTTGATAAAATAAAAAAGTTCTCAGTTTTGTCTCTATGGTTTGTTTCCTCTTCAAGTAGTCCTAGGCACAGACTGTGGAAAGCACTTTCACTGAGATGGGTTGCCAAGCTTCTAAGAAATAACGAGATTCCAAAATACCAGCAAATATTTTTTCACCCAATCTTGATGATACTTGGTGGTAATGATCAGTACACAAATCCCACTTGGCTCACCAAATTTTGTTCTTCTAGGTTGATGCGTTCGTCTACAGTAGCAGTTTTTATGTTTAGGTTTCCCTCTGTTCTCTCATATAGATAGATGAATTTGGAACTCTAAATCCAACATGGTTTGTAGTAGCTCCTTGAAAGTTCATAAAATAAAGGAGTTCTCAGTTTTGTCTCTATGGTTTGTTTCTTCTTCAAGTAGCCCTAGGCACACACTGTGGAAAAGCACTTTCATTTAGAGGGGTTGCCAAGCTTCTAAGAAATTACGAGTTTCCGAAATACCAGCAAATATTTTTTCACCCAAACTTGATGATACTTGGTGGTAATGATCAGTACACAAATCCCACTTGGCTCACCAAATTTTGTTCTTCTAGGTTGAAGCGTTCGTCTACAGTAGCAGTTTTTATATTTAGGTTTCGCTCTGTTCTCTCATATATAAGTAGATGAATTGGGAACACTAAATCCAACATGGTTTATAGTAGCTCTTTGAAACTTGACAAAATAAAGGAGTTCTCAGTTTTGTCTCTATGGTTTTTTTCCTCTTCCAGTAGCCCTAGGCACAGACTTTGGAAAAGCACTTTCATTGAGAGGGGTTGCCAAGCTTCTATGAAATAAAGATTTTCCGAAATACCAGCAAATATTTTTTAGCCAATCTTGATGATACTTGTTGCTAATGATCAGTACACAAATCCCACTTGGCTCACCAAATTTTGTTCTTTTAGGTTGAAGCGTTCGTCTACAGTAGCAATTTTTATATTTAGGTTTCCCTCTGTTCTCTGCTATATAGATAGATGAATTTGGAACTCTAAATCCAACATGGTTTGTAGTAGCTATTGAAACTTGACAAAATAAAGGAATTCTCAGTTTTGTCTCTATGGTTTGTTTCCTCTTCAAGAAGCCCTAGGCACAGACTGTGGAAAGCACTTTCATTGAGATGGGTTGCCAAGCTTCTAAGAAATAACGAGTTTCCGAAATACCAGCAAATATTTTTTCACCCAATCTTGATGATACTTGCTGGTAATGATCAGTACACGAATCACACTTGGCTTACGAAATTTTGTTCTTCTAGGTTGATGCATTCATCTACAGTAGCAGTTTTTATAGTTAGGTTTCACACTGTTCTCTCATATATAGATAGATGAATTTGGAACTCTAAATCCAACATGGTTTGTAGTAGCTCTTTGAAACTTGACAAAATAAAGGAGTTCTCATTTTTTTCTTTATGGTTTATTTCCTCTTCCAGTAGCCCTAGGCACAGACTGTGAAAAGCACTTTCATTGAGATGGGTTGCCAAGCTTCTAAGAAATAACGAGTTTCGGAAATACCAGCAAATATTTTTCACCCAAACTTGATGATACTTGGTGGTAATGACCAGTACACAAATCCCACTTGGCTCACCAAATTTTGTTCTTCTAGTTTGAAGATTTCGTCTACAGTAGCAGTTTTTATATTTAGGTTTCCCTCTGTTCTCTCCTATATAGATAGATAAATTTGGAACTCTAAATCCAACATGGTTTGTAGTAGCTCTTTGAAACTTGATAAAATAAAAAAGTTCTCGGTTTTGTCTCTATGGTTTGTTTCCTCTTCAAGTAGTCCTAGGCACAGACTGTGGAAAGCACTTTCACTGAGATGGGTTGCCAAGCTTCTAAGAAATAACGGAATTCCAAAATACCAGCAAATATTTTTTCACCCAATCTTGATGATACTTGGTGGTGATGATCAGTACACAAATCCCACTTGGCTCACCAAATTTTGTTCTTCTAGGTTGATGCGTTCGTCTACAGTAGCAGTTTTTATGTTTAGGTTTCCCTCTGTTCTCTCATGTATAGATAGATGAATTTGGAACTCTAATTCCAACATGGTTTGTAGTAGCTCCTTGAAAGTTTATGAAATAAAGGAGTTCTCAGTTTTGTCTTTATGGTTTGTTTCCTCTTCAAGTAGTCCTAGGCAAGACTGTGGAAAGCACTTTCATTGAGATGGGTTGCCAAGTTTGTACGAAATAACGAGTTTCCAAAATACCAGCAAAGATTTTTTCACCCAATCTTGATGATACTTGGTGGTAATGATCAGTACACAAATCCCACTTGGCTCCCCAAATTTTGTTCTTCTAGGTTGATGCGTTCGTCTACAGTAGCAGCATTTATACTTAGGATTCCCTCTGTTCTCTCTTATATAGATAGATGAATTTGGAACTCTAAATCCAACATGGTTTGTAGTAGCTCCTTGAACCTTGATAAAATAAAGGAGTTCTCAGTTTTGTCTCTATGGTTTGTTTCCTCTTCAAGTACCCCTAATCACAGACTGTGGAAAAGCACTTTCATTGAGAGGGGTTGCCAAGCTACTTAGAAATTACGAGTTTCCGAAATACCAGTAAATATTTTTCACCCAATCTTGATGATACTTGGTGGTAATGATCAGTACACAAATCCCACTTGGCTCACCAAATTTTGTTCTTCTAGGTTGAAGCGTTCGTCTACAGTAGCAGTTTTTATATTTAGGTTTCCCTCTGTTCTCTCCTATATAGATAGATGATTTTGGAACTCTAAATCCAACATGGTTTGTAGTAGCTCTTTGAAACTTGACAAAATGGAGGAGTTCTCAGTTTTGTCTCTATGGATGGTTCCTCTTCAAGTAGCCCTAGGCACAGACGGTGGAAATGTACTTTCATTGAGATGGGATGAGAGGCTTCTAAGAAATAACGAGTTTCCGAAATACCAGAAAATATTTTTTCACCCAATCTTGATGATACTTGGTGGTAATGATCAGTACACAAATCCCACTTGGCTCACCAAATTTTGTTCTTCTAGGTTGATGCGTTCGTCTACAGTAGCAGTTTTTATGTTTAGGTTTCCCTCTGTTCTCTCATATAGATAGATGAATTTGGAACTCTAAATCCAACATGGTTTGTAGTAGCTCCTTGAAAGTTCATAAAATAAAGGAGTTCTCAGTTTTGTCTCTATGGTTTGTTTCTTCTTCAAGTAGCCCTAGGCACACACTGTGGAAAAGCACTTTCATTTAGAGGGGTTGCCAAGCTTCTAAGAAATTACGAGTTTCCGAAATACCAGCAAATATTTTTTCACCCAAACTTGATGATACTTGGTGGTAATGATCAGTACACAAATCCCACTTGGCTCACCAAATTTTGTTCTTCTAGGTTGAAGCGTTCGTCTACAGTAGCAGTTTTTATATTTAGGTTTCGCTCTGTTCTCTCATATATAAGTAGATGAATTGGGAACACTAAATCCAACATGGTTTATAGTAGCTCTTTGAAACTTGACAAAATAAAGGAGTTCTCAGTTTTGTCTCTATGATTTTTTTCCTCTTCCAGTAGCCCTAGGCACAGACTTTGGAAAAGCACTTTCATTGAGAGGGGTTGCCAAGCTTCTAAGAAATAAAGATTTTCCGAAATACCAGCAAATATTTTTTAGCCAATCTTGATGATACTTGTTGCTAATGATCAGTACACAAATCCCACTTGGCTCACCAAATTTTGTTCTTTTAGGTTGAAGCGTTCGTCTACAGTAGCAATTTTTATATTTAGGTTTCCCTCTGTTCTCTGCTATATAGATAGATGAATTTGGAACTCTAAATCCAACATGGTTTGTAGTAGCTATTGAAACTTGACAAAATAAAGGAATTCTCAGTTTTGTCTCTATGGTTTGTTTCCTCTTCAAGTAGCCCTTGGCACAGACTGTGGAAAGCACTTTCATTGAGATGGGTTGCCAAGCTTCTAAGAAATAACGAGTTTCCGAAATACCAGCAAATATTTTTTCACCCAATCTTGATGATACTTGCTGGTAATGATCAGTACACGAATCACACTTGGCTTACGAAATTTTGTTCTTCTAGGTTGATGCATTCATCTACAGTAGCAGTTTTTATAGTTAGGTTTCACACTGTTCTCTCATATATAGATAGATGAATTTGGAACTCTAAATCCAACATGGTTTGTAGTAGCTCTTTGAAAATTGAAAAAATAAAGGAGTTCTCATTTTTTTCTTTATGGTTTATTTCCTCTTCCAGTAGCCCTAGGCACAGACTGTGAAAAGCACTTTCATTGAGATGGGTTGCCAAGCTTCTAAGAAATAACGAGTTTCCGAAATACCAGCAAATATTTTTCACCCAAACTTGATGATACTTGGTGGTAATGACCAGTACACAAATCCCACTTGGCTCACCAAATTTTGTTCTTCTAGTTTGAAGATTTCGTCTACAGTAGCAGTTTTTATATTTAGGTTTCCCTCTGTTCTCTCCTATATAGATAGATAAATTTGGACCTCTAAATCCAACATGGTTTGTAGTAGCTCTTTGAAACTTGATAAAATAAAAAAGTTCTCGGTTTTGTCTCTATGGTTTGTTTCCTCTTCAAGTAGTCCTAGGCACAGACTGTGGAAAGCACTTTCACTGAGATGGGTTGCCAAGCTTCTAAGAAATAACGGAATTCCAAAATACCAGCAAATATTTTTTCACCCAATCTTGATGATACTTGGTGGTAATGATCAGTACACAAATCCCACTTGGCTCACCAAATTTTGTTCTTCTAGGTTGATGCGTTCGTCTACAGTAGCAGTTTTTATGTTTAGGTTTCCCTCTCTTCTCTCATGTATAGATATATGAATTTGGAACTCTAATTCCAACATGGTTTGTAGTAGCTCCTTGAAAGTTTATGAAATAAAGGAGTTCTCAGTTTTGTCTTTATGGTTTGTTTCCTCTTCAAGTAGTCCTAGGCAAGACTGTGGAAAGCACTTTCATTGAGATGGGTTGCCAAGTTTCTAAGAAATAACGAGTTTCCAAAATACCAGCAAAGATTTTTTCACCCAATCTTGATGATACTTGGTGGTAATGATCAGTACACAAATCCCACTTGGCTCCCCAAATTTTGTTCTTCTAGGTTGATGCGTTTGTCTACAGTAGCAGCTTTTATACTTAGGATTCCCTCTGTTCTCTCATATATAGATAGATGAATTTGGAACTCTAAATCCAACATGGTTTGTAGTAGCTCCTTGAACCTTGATAAAATAAAGGAGTTCTCAGTTTTGTCTCTATGGTTTGTTTCCTCTTCAAGTACCCCTAGGCACAGACTGTGGAAAAGCACTTTCATTGAGAGGGGTTGCCAAGCTACTTAGAAATTACGAGTTTCCGAAATACCAGTAAATATTTTTCACCCAATCTTGATGATACTTGGTGGTAATGATCAGTACACAAATCCCACTTGGCTCACCAAATTTTGTTCTTCTAGGTTGAAGCGTTCGTCTACAGTAGCAGTTTTTATATTTAGGTTTCCCTCTGTTCTCTCCTATATAGATGAAGAATTTTAACTCTAAATCCAACATGGTTTGTAGTAGCTCCTTGAAACTTGATAAAATAAAAAAGTTCTCAGTTTTGTCTCTATGGTTTGTTTCCTCTTCAAGTAGTCCTAGGCACAGACTGTGGAAAGCACTTTCACTGAGATGGGTTGCCAAGCTTCTAAGAAATAACGAGATTCCAAAATACCAGCAAATATTTTTTCACCCAATCTTGATGATACTTGGTGGTAATGATCAGTACACAAATCCCACTTGGCTCACCAAATTTTGTTCTTCTAGGTTGATGCGTTCGTCTACAGTAGCAGTTTTTATGTTTAGGTTTCCCTCTGTTCTCTCATATAGATAGATGAATTTGGAACTCTAAATCCAACATGGTTTGTAGTAGCTCCTTGAAAGTTCATAAAATAAAGGAGTTCTCAGTTTTGTCTCTATGGTTTGTTTCGTCTTCAAGTAGCCCTAGGCACACACTGTGGAAAAGCACTTTCATTTAGAGGGGTTGCCAAGCTTCTAAGAAATTACGAGTTTCCGAAATACCAGCAAATATTTTTTCACCCAAACTTGATGATACTTGGTGGTAATGATCAGTACACAAATCCCACTTGGCTCACCAAATTTTGTTCTTCTAGGTTGAAGCGTTCGTCTACAGTAGCAGTTTTTATATTTAGGTTTCGCTCTGTTCTCTCATATATAAGTAGATGAATTGGGAACACTAAATCCAACATGGTTTATAGTAGCTCTTTGAAACTTGACAAAATAAAGGAGTTCTCAGTTTTGTCTCTATGGTTTTTTTCCTCTTCCAGTAGCCCTAGGCACAGACTTTGGAAAAGCACTTTCATTGAGAGGGGTTGCCAAGCTTCTAAGAAATAACGATTTTCCGAAATACCAGCAAATATTTTTTAGCCAATCTTGATGATACTTGTTGCTAATGATCAGTACACAAATCCCACTTGGCTCACCAAATTTTGTTCTTTTAGGTTGAAGCGTTCGTCTACAGTAGCAATTTTTATATTTAGGTTTCCCTCTGTTCTCTGCTATATAGATAGATGAATTTGGAACTCTAAATCCAACATGGTTTGTAGTAGCTATTGAAACTTGACAAAATAAAGGAATTCTCAGTTTTGTCTCTATGGTTTGTTTCCTCTTCAAGAAGCCCTAGGCACAGACTGTGGAAAGCACTTTCATTGAGATGGGTTGCCAAGCTTCTAAGAAATAACGAGTTTCCGAAATACCAGCAAATATTTTTTCACCCAATCTTGATGATACTTGCTGGTAATGATCAGTACACGAATCACACTTGGCTTACGAAATTTTGTTCTTCTAGGTTGATGCATTCATCTACAGTAGCAGTTTTTATAGTTAGGTTTCACACTGTTCTCTCATATATAGATAGATGAATTTGGAACTCTAAATCCAACATGGTTTGTAGTAGCTCTTTGAAACTTGACAAAATAAAGGAGTTCTCATTTTTTTCTTTATGGTTTATTTCCTCTTCCAGTAGCCCTAGGCACAGACTGTGAAAAGCACTTTCATTGAGATGGGTTGCCAAGCTTCTAAGAAATAACGAGTTTCGGAAATACCAGCAAATATTTTTCACCCAAACTTGATGATACTTGGTGGTAATGACCAGTACACAAATCCCACTTGGCTCACCAAATTTTGTTCTTCTAGTTTGAAGATTTCGTCTACAGTAGCAGTTTTTATATTTAGGTTTCCCTCTGTTCTCTCCTATATAGATAGATAAATTTGGACCTCTAAATCCAACATGGTTTGTAGTAGCTCTTTGAAACTTGATAAAATAAAAAAGTTCTCGGTTTTGTCTCTATGGTTTGTTTCCTCTTCAAGTAGTCCTAGGCACAGACTGTGGAAAGCACTTTCACTGAGATGGGTTGCCAAGCTTCTAAGAAATAACGGAATTCCAAAATACCAGCAAATATTTTTTCACCCAATCTTGATGATACTTGGTGGTGATGATCAGTACACAAATCCCACTTGGCTCACCAAATTTTGTTCTTCTAGGTTGATGCGTTCGTCTACAGTAGCAGTTTTTATGTTTAGGTTTCCCTCTGTTCTCTCATGTATAGATAGATGAATTTGGAACTCTAATTCCAACATGGTTTGTAGTAGCTCCTTGAAAGTTTATGAAATAAAGGAGTTCTCAGTTTTGTCTTTATGGTTTGTTTCCTCTTCAAGTAGTCCTAGGCAAGACTGTGGAAAGCACTTTCATTGAGATGGGTTGCCAAGTTTGTACGAAATAACGAGTTTCCAAAATACCAGCAAAGATTTTTTCACCCAATCTTGATGATACTTGGTGGTAATGATCAGTACACAAATCCCACTTGGCTCCCCAAATTTTGTTCTTCTAGGTTGATGCGTTCGTCTACAGTAGCAGCATTTATACTTAGGATTCCCTCTGTTCTCTCTTATATAGATAGATGAATTTGGAACTCTAAATCCAACATGGTTTGTAGTAGCTCCTTGAACCTTGATAAAATAAAGGAGTTCTCAGTTTTGTCTCTATGGTTTGTTTCCTCTTCAAGTACCCCTAGGCACAGACTGTGGAAAAGCACTTTCATTGAGAGGGGTTGCCAAGCTACTTAGAAATTACGAGTTTCCGAAATACCAGTAAATATTTTTCACCCAATCTTGATGATACTTGGTGGTAATGATCAGTACACAAATCCCACTTGGCTCACCAAATTTTGTTCTTCTAGGTTGAAGCGTTCGTCTACAGTAGCAGTTTTTATATTTAGGTTTCCCTCTGTTCTCTCCTATATAGATAGATGATTTTGGAACTCTAAATCCAACATGGTTTGTAGTAGCTCTTTGAAACTTGACAAAATGGAGGAGTTCTCAGTTTTGTCTCTATGGATGGTTCCTCTTCAAGTAGCCCTAGGCACAGACGGTGGAAATGTACTTTCATTGAGATGGGATGAGAGGCTTCTAAGAAATAACGAGTTTCCGAAATACCAGCAAATATTTTTACACCCAAACTTGATGATACTTGGTGGTAATGATCAGTACACAAATCCCACTTGGCTCACCAACTTTTGTTCTTCTAGGTTGATGCGTTCGTCTACAGTAGCAGTTTTTAGGTTTAGGTTTCCCTCTGTTCTCTCATATATAGATAGATGAATTTGGAACTCTAAATCCAACATGGTTTGTAGTAGCTCCTTGAAAGTTTATAAAATAAAGGAGTTCTCAGTTTTGTCTCTATGGTTTGTTTCCTCTTCAAGTAGCTCTAGGCACAGACTGTGGAAAAGCACTTTCATTGAGAGGGGTTGCCAAGCTTCTAAGAAATTAAGAGTTTCCGAAATACCAGCAAATATTTTTTCACCCAATCTTGATGATACTTGGTGGTAATGATCAGTACACAAATCCCACTTGGCTCACCAAATTTTGTTCTTCTAGTTTGAAGCGTTCGTCTACAGTAGCAGTTTTTATATTTAGGTTTCCCTCTGTTCTCTGCTATATAGATAGATGAATTTGGAACTCTAAATCCAACATGGTTTGTAATAGCTCTTGAAACTTGACAAAATAAAGGAATTCTCAGTTTTGTCTCTATGCTTTGTTTCCTCTTCAAGTAGCCCTAGGCACAGACTGTGGAAAGCACTTTCATTGAGATGGGTTGCCAAGCTTCTAAGAAATAACGAGTTTCCGAAATACCAGCAAATATTTTTTCACCCAATCTTGATGACACTTGGTGGTAATGATCAGTACACAAATCACACTTGGCTCACGAAATTTTGTTCTTCTAGGTTGATGCATTCGTCTACAGTAGCAGTTTATATAGTTAGGTTTCACACTGTTCTCTCATATATAGATAGATGAATTTGGAACTCTAAATCCAACATGGTTTGTAGTAGCTCTTTGAAACTTGAAAAAATAAAGGAGTTCTCATTTTTTTCTTTATGGTTTGTTTCCTTTTCCAGTAGCCCTAGGCACAGACTGTGAAAAGCACTTTCATTGAGATGGGTTGAGAAGCTTCTAAGAAATAACGAGTTTCCAAAATACCAGCAAATATATTTTCACCCAATCTTGATGATACTTGGTGGTAATGATCAGTACACAAATCCCACTTGGCTCACCAAATTTTGTTCTTCTAGTTTGAAGCTTTCGTCTACAGTAGCAGTTTTTATATTTAGGTTTCCCTCTGTTCTCTCCTATATAGATAGATAAATTTGGAACTCTAAATTCAACATGGTTTGTAGTAGCTCTTTGAAACTTGATAAAATAAAAAAGTTCTCGGTTTTGTTTCTATGGTTTGTTTCCTCTTCAAGTAGACCTAGGCACAGACTGTGGAAAGCACTTTCACTGAGATGGGTTGCCAAGCTTCTAAGAAATAACGAGATTCCAAAATACCAGCAAATATTTTTTCACCCAATCTTGATGATACGTGGTGGTAATGATCAGTACACAAATCCCACTTGACTCACCAAATTTTGTTTTTCTAGGTTGATGCGTTCGTCTACAGTAGCAGTTTTTATGTTTAGGTTTCCCTCTGTTCTCTCATATATAGATAGATGAATTTGGAACTCTAAATCCAACATGGTTTGTAGTAGCTCCTTGAAAGTTTATGAACTAAAGGAGTTCTCAGTTTTGTCTTTATGGTTTGTTTCCTCTTCAAGTAGTCCTAGGCACAGACTGTGGAAAGCACTTTCATTAAGATGGGTTGCCAAGTTTCTAAGAAATAACGAGTTTCCAAAATACCAGCAAAGATTTTTTCACCCAATCTTGATGATACTTTGTGGTAATGATCAGTACACTAATCCCACTTGGCTCACCAAATTGTGTTCTTCTAGGTTGAAGCGTTCGTCTACAGTAGCAGTTTTTATATTTAGGTTTCCCTCTGTTCTCTCCTATATAGATAGATGTTTTTGGAACTCTAAATCCAACATGGTTTGTAGTAGCTCTTTGAAACTTGACAAAATGAAGGAGTTCTCAGTTTTGTCTCTATGGTTTGTTTCCTCTTCCAGTAGCCCTAGGCACAGACTGTGGAAAAGCACTTTCATTGAGATGGGTTGAGAAGCTTCTAAGAAATAACGAGTTTCTGAAATACCAGCAAATATTTTTTCACCCAAACTTGATGATACTGGGTGGTAATATTCAGTACACAAATCCCACTTGGCTCACCAAATTTTGTTCTTCTAGTTTGAAGCTCTCGTCTACAGTAGCAGTTTTTATATTTAGGTTTCCCTCTGTTCTCTCCTATATAGATAGATGAATTTGGAACTCTAAATCCAACATGGTGTTTAGTAGCTCTTTGAAACTTGACAAAATGAAGGAGTTCTCAGTTTTGTCTCTATGGTTTGTTTCCTCTTCAAGAAGCCCTAGGCACACACTGTGGAAATGTACTTTCATTGAGATGGGTTTAGAGGCTTCTAAGAAATAACGAGTTTCTGAAATACCAGCAAATATTTTTTCACCCAAACTTGATGACACTTGGTGGTAATGATCAGTACACAAATCCCACTTGGCTCACCAAGTTTTGTTCTTCTATTTTGAAGCTTTCGTCTACAGTAGCAGTTTTTATATTTAGGTTTCCCTCTGTTCTCTCCTATATAGAGAGAAGAATTTTAACTCTAAATCCAACATGGATTGTAGTAGCGCTTTGAAACTTGATAAAATAAAAAAGTTCTCAGTTTTGTCTCTATGGTTTGTTTCCTCTTCAAGTAGTCCTAGGCACAGACTGTGGAAAGCACTTTCACTGAGATGCATTGCTAAGCTTCTAAGAAATAACGAGATTCCAAAATACCAGCAAATATTTTTTCACCCAATCTTGATGATACTTGGTGGTAATGATCAGTACACAAATCCCACTTGGCTCACCAAATTTTGTTCTTCTAGGTTGACGCGTTCGTCTACAGTAGCAGTTTTTATGTTTAGGTTTTCCTCTGTTCTCTCATATATAGATAGATGAATTTGGAACTCTAAATCCAACATGGTTTGTAGTAGCTCCTTGAAAGTTTATAAAATAAAGGTGTTCTCAGTATTGTCTCTATGGTTTGTTTCCTCTTCAAGTAGCCCTAGGCACAGACTGTGGAAAAGCACTTTCATTGAGAGGGGTTGCCAAGCTTCTAAGAAATTACGAGTTTCCGAAATACCAGCAAATATTTTTTCACCCAATCTTGATGATACTTGGTGGTAATGATCAGTACACAAATCCCACTTGGCTCACCAAATTTTGTTCTTCTAGGTTGAAGCGTTCGTCTACAGTAGCAGTTTTTATATTTATGTTTCGCTCTGTTCTCTCATATATAAGTAGATGAATTTAGAACACTAAATCCAACATGGTTTATAGTAGCTCTTTGAAACTTGACAAAATAAAGGAGTTCTCAGTTTTGTCTCTATGGTTTTTTTCCTCTTCCAGTAGCCCTAGGCACAGACTGTGGAAAAGCACTTTCATTGAGAGGGGTTGCCAAGCTTCTAAGAAATAACGAGTTTCCGAAATACCAGCAAATATTTTTTAGCCAATCCTGATGATACTTGTTGCTAATGATCAGTACACAAATCCCACTTGGCTCACCAAATTTTGTTCTTCTAGGTTGAAGCGTTCGTCTACAGTAGCAATTTTTATATTTAGGTTTACCTCTGTTCTCTGCTATATAGATAGATGAATTTGGAACTCTAAATCCAACATGGTTTGTAGTAGCTCTTGAAACTTGACAAAATAAAGGAATTCTCAGTTTTGTCTCTATGGTTTTTTTCCTCTTCCAGTAGACCTAGGCACAGACTGTGAAAAGCACTTTCATTGAGATGGGTTGCCAAGCTTCTAAGAAATAACGAGTTTCCAAAATACCAGCAAATATATTTTCACCCAATCTTGATGATACTTGGTGGTAATGATCAGTACACAAATCCCACTTGGCTCACCAAATTTTGTTCTTCTAGGTTGAAGCGTTCGTCTACAGGAGCAGTTTTTATATTTAGGTTTCCCTGTGTTCTCTCCTATATAGATAGATGAATTTGGAACACGAAATCCAACATGGTTTGTAGTAGCTCTTTGAAACTTGATAAAATAAAAAAGTTCTCGGTTTTGTCTCTATGGTTTGTTTCCTCTTCAAGTAGTCCTAGGCACAGACTGTGGAAAGCACTTTCACTGAGATGGGTTGCCAAGCATCTAAGAAATAACGAGTTTCCAAAATACCAGCAAATATTTTTTCACCCAAACTTAATGATACTTGGTGGTAATGATCAGTACACAAATCCCACTTGGCTCACCAAATTTTGTTCTTCTAGGTTAATGCGTTCGTCTACAGTAGCAGTTTTTATAGTTAGGTTTCCCTCTGTTCTCTCATATATAGATAGATGAATTTGGAACTCTAAATCCCACATGGTTTGTAATAGCTCTTTGAAACTTGATAAAATAAAGGAGCTCTCATTTTTGTCTCTATGGTTTGTTTCCTCTTCTAGTAGCCTTATGGCACAGACTGTGGAAAAGCACTTTCATTGAGAGGGGTTGCCAAGCTACTAAGAAATTTCGAGTTTCCGAAATACCAGCAAATATTTTTTCACCCAATCTTGATGATACTTGGTGGTAATGATCAGTACACAAATCCCACTGGGCTCACCAAATTTTGTTCTTCTAGGTTGAAGCGTTCGTCTACAGTAGCAGTTTTTATATTTACAGTTCCCTCTGTTCTCTCCTATATAAATAGATGAATTTGGAACTCTAAATCCAACATGGTTTATAGTAGCTCTTTGAAACTTGACAAAATAAAGGAGTTCTCAGTTTTGTCTCTATGGTTTGTTTCCTCTTCAAGTAGCACTAGCCACAGACTGTAGAAAAGCACTTTCATTGAGAGGGGTTGCCAAGCTTTTAAGAAATAACGAGTTTCCGAAATACCAGCAAGTATTTTTTCACCCAATCTTGATGATACTTGGTGGTAATGATCAGTACACAAATCCCACTGGGCTCACCAAATTTTGTTCTTCTAGGTTGAAGCGTTCGTCTACAGTAGCAGTTTTTATATTTAGGGTTCCCTCTGTTCTCTCCTATATAAATAGATGAATTTGGAACTCTAAATCCAACATGGTTTATAGTAGCTCTTTGAAACTTGACAAAATAAAGGAGTTCTCAGTTTTGTCTCTATGGTTTGTTTCCTCTTCAAGTAGCACTAGCCACAGACTGTAGAAAAGCACTTTCATTGAGAGGGGTTGCCAAGCTTTTAAGAAATAACGAGTTTCCGCAATACCAGCAAATATTTTTTCACCCAATCTTCATGATACTTGGTGGTAATGATCAGTACACAAATCCCACTTGGCTCACCAAATTTTGTTCTTCTAGGTTGAAGCGTTCGTCTACAGTAGCAATTTTTATATTTAGGTTTCCCTCTGTTCTCTGCTATATAGATAGATGAATTTGGAACTCTAAATCCAACATGGTTTGTAGTAGCTCTTGAAACTTGACAAAATAAAGGAATTCTCAGTTTTCTCTCTATGGTTTGTTTCCTCTTCAAGTAGCCCTAGGCACCAACTGTGGAAAGCACTTTCATTGAGATGGGTTGCCAAGCTTCTAAGAAATAACGAGTTTCCGAAATACCAGCAAATATTTTTTCACCCAATCTTGATGATACTTGGTGGTAATGATCAGTACACAAATCACACTTGGCTCACGAAATTTTGTTCTTCTAGGTTGATGCATTCGTCTACAGTAGCAGTTTTTATAGTTAGGTTTCACTCTGTTCTCTCATATATAGATAGATGAATTTGGAACTCTAAATTCAACATGGTTTTTAGTAGCTCTTTGAAACTTGAAAAAATAAAGGTGTTCTCATTTTTTTCCTCTATGGTTTGTTTCCTCTTCCAATAGCCCTAGGCAGAGACTGTGAAAAGCACTTTCATTGAGATGGGTTGCCAAGCTTCTAAGAAATAACGAGTTTCCAAAATACCAGCAAATATATTTTCACCCAATCTTGATGATACTTGGTGGTAATGATCAGTACACAAATCCCACTTGGCTCACCAAATTTTGTTCTTCTACGTTGAAGCGTTCGCCTACATTAGCAGTTTTTATATTTAGGTTTCCCTGTGTTCTCTCCTATGTAGATAGATGAATTTGGAACTCTAAATCCAACATGGTGTGTAGTAGCTCTTTGAAACTTGACAAAATGAAGGAGTTCTCAGTTTTGTCTCTATGGTTTGTTTCCTCTTCAAGTAGCCCTAGGCACAGACTGTGGAAAAGTACTTTCATTGAGATGGGTTGAGAAGCTTCTAAGAAATAACGAGTTTCCGAAATACCAGCAAATATTTTTCACCCAAACTTGATGATACATGGTGGTAATGATCAGTACACAAATCCCACTTGGCTCACCAAATTTTGTTCTTCTAGTTTGAAGCTTTCGTCTACAGTAGCAGTTTTTATATTTAGGTTTCCCTCTGTTCTCTCCTATATAGATAGATAAATTTGGAACTCTAAATCCAACATGGTTTGTAGTAGCTCTTTGAAACTTGATAAAATAAAAAAGTTCTCGGTTTTGTCTCTATGGTTTGTTTCCTCTTCAAGTAGTCCTAGGTACAGACTGTGGAAAGCACTTTCACTGAGATGGGTTGCCAAGCTTCTAAGAAATAACGAGATTCCTAAATACCAGCAAATATTTTTTCACCCAATCTTGATGATACTTGGTGGTAATGATCAGTACACAAATCCCACTTGGCTCACCAAATTTTGTTTTTCTAGGTTGATGCGTTCGTCTACAGTAGCAGTTTTTATGTTTAGGTTTCCCTCTGTTCTCTCATATATAGATAGATGAATTTGGAACTCTAAATCCAACATGGTTTGTAGTAGCTCCTTGAAAGTTTATGAAATAAAGGAGTTCTCAGTTTTGTCTTTATGGTTTGTTTCCTCTTCAAGTAGTCCTAGGCACAGACTGTGGAAAGCACTTTCATTAAGATGGGTTGCCAAGTTTCTAAGAAATAACGAGTTTCCAAAATAGAAGCAAATATTTTTTCACCCAAACTTAATGATACTTGGTGGTAATGATGAGTACACAAATCCCACTTGGCTCACCAAATTTTGTTCTTCTAGGTTGAAGCGTTCGTCTACAGTAGCAGTGTTTATATTTAGGGTTCCCTCTGTTCTCTCATATATAAGTAGATGAATTTGGAACACTAAATCCAACATTGTTTATAGTAGCTCTTTGAAACTTGACAAAATAAAGGAGTTCTCAGTTTTGTCTCTATGGTTTGTTTCCTCTTCAAGGAGCCCTAGGCACAGACTGTGGAAAAGTACTTTCATTGAGATGGGTTGAGAAGCTTCTAAGAAATAACGAGTTTCCGAAATACCAGCAAATATTTTTCACCCAAACTTGATGATACTTGGTGGTAATGATCAGTACACAAATCCCACTTGGCTCACCAAATTTTGTTCTTCTAGTTTGAAGCTTTCGTCTACAGTAGCAATTTTTATATTTAGGTTTCCCTCTGTTCTCTCCTATATAGATAGATAAATTTGGAACTCTAAATCCAACATGGTTTGTAGTAGCTCTTTGAAACTTGATAAAATAAAAAAGTTCTCGGTTTTGTCTCTATGGCTTGTTTCCTCTTCAAGTAGTCCTAGGCACAGACTGTGGAAAGCACTTTAACTGAGATGGGTTGCCAAGCATCTAAGAAATAACGAGTTTCGAAAATACCAGCAAATATTTTTTCACCCAATCTTAATGATACTTGGTGGTAATGATGAGTACACAAATCCCACTTGGCTCACCAAATTTTGTTCTTCTAGGTTGAAGCGTTCGTCTACAGTAGCAGTTTTTATATTTAGGGTTCCCTCTGTTCTCTCATATATAAGTAGATGAATTTGGAACACTAAATCCAACATTGTTTATAGTAGCTCTTTGAAACTTGACAAAATAAAGGAGTTCTCAGTTTTGTCTCTATGGTTTTTTTCCTCTTCCAGTAGCCCTAGGCACAGACTGTGGAAAAGCACTTTCATTGAGAGGGGTTGCCAAGCTTCTAAGAAATAACGAGTTCCGAAATACCAGCAAATATTTTTTAGCCAATCTTGATGATACTTGTTGCTAATGATTAGTACACAAATCCCACTTGGCTCACCAAATTTTGTTCTTCTAGGTTGAAGCGTTCGTCTACAGTAGCAGTTTTTATATTTAGGTTTCCCTGTGTTCTCTCCTATATAGATAGATGAATTTGGAACTCTAAATCCAACATGGTGTGTAGTAGCTCTTTGAAACTTGTAAAAAATGAAGGAGTTCTCAGTTTTGTCTCTATGGTTTGTTTCCTCTTCAAGTAGCCCTCGGCACAGACTGTGGAAAAGTACTTTCATTGAGATGGGTTGAGAAGCTTCTAAGAAATAACGAGTTTCCGAAATACCAGCAAATATTTTTCACCCAAACTTGATGATACTTGGTGGTAATGATCAGTACACAAATCCCACTTGGCTCACCAAATTTTGTTCTTCTAGGTTGAAGCGTTCGTCTACAGTAGCAGTTTTTATATTTAGGGTTCCCTCTGTTCTCTCCTATATAAATAGATGAATTTGGAACTCTAAATCCAACATGGTTTATAGTAGCTCTATGAAACTTGACAAAATAAAGGAGTTCTCAGTTTTGTCTCTATGGTTTGTTTCCTCTTCCAGTACCCCTAGGCACAGACTGTAGAAAAGCACTTTCATTGAGAGGGGTTGCCAAGCTTTTAAGAAATAACGAGTTTCCGCAATACCAGCAAATATTTTTTCACCCAATCTTGATGATACTTGGTGGTAATGATCAGTACACAAATCCCACTTGGCTCACGAAATTTTGTTCTTCTAGGTTGAAGCTTTCGTCTACAGTAGCAGTTTTTATATTTAGGTTTCACTCTGTTCTCTCATATATAGATAGATGAATTTGGAACTCTAAATCCAACTTGTTTCTTTAGTACCCCTTTGAAACTTGACAATATAAAGGAGTTCTCAATTTTGTCTCTATGGTTTGTTTCCTCTTCAAGTAGCCCTAGGCACACACTGTGGAAAAGCACTTTCATTGAGAGGGGTTGCCAAGCTTCTAAGAAATAACGAGTTTCCGAAATACCAGCAAATATTTTTTCACCCAATCTTGATGATACTTGGTGGTAATGATCAGTACACAAATCCCACTTGGCTCATCAAATTTTGTTCTTCTAGGTTGAAGCGTTAGTCTACAGTAGCATTTTTTATATTTAGGTTTCCCTCTGTTCTCTCCTATATAGATTTATGAATTTGGAACTCTATATCCAACATGGTTTGTAGTAGCTCCTTGAAACTTGACAAAATAAATGAGTTCTCAGTTTTGTCTCTATGGTTAGTTTCCTCTTCAAGTAGCCCTAGGCACAGACTGTGGAAAGCACTTTCTTTGAGATGGGTTGCAAAGCTTCTAAGAAATAACGAGTTTCCAATATATCAGCAAATATTTTTTCACCCAATCTTGATGATACTTGGTGGTCATGATCCGTACACAAATCAGACTTGGCTCACCAAATTTTGTTCTTCTAGGTTGATGCATTCGTCTACAGTAGCAGTTTTTATAGTTAGGTATCACGATGTTCTCTCATATATAGATAGATGAATTTGGAAATCTAAATCCAACATGGTTTGTAGTAGCTCTTTGAAACTTGACAAAATAAAGGAATTCTCAGTTTTGTCTCTATGGTTTGTTTCCTCTTCAAGTAGCCCTAGGCACAGACTGTGGAAAGCACTTTCATTGAGATGGGTTGCCAAGCTTCTACAAAATAACGAGTTTCCAAAATTCCAGCAAATATATTTTCACCCAATCTTGATGATACTTGGTGGTAATGATCAGTACACAAATCACACTTGGCTCAGCAAATTTTGTTCTTCTAGGTTTAAGCGTTTGTCTACAGTAGCAGTTTTTATATTTACGTTTCCCTGTGTTGTCTCCTATATAGATAGATGAATTTGGAACTCTATATCCAACTTGGTTTGTAGTAGCTCTTTGAAACTTGACAAAATAAAGGAGTTCTCAGTTTTTTCTCTATGGTTTGTTTTCTCTTCAAGTAGCCCTAGGCACAGACTGTGGAAAAGCACTTTCATTGAGAGGGGTTGCCAAGCTTCTAAGAAATTACAAGTTTCCGAAATACCAGCAAATATTTTTTCACCCAATCTTCATGATACTTGGTGGTAATGATCAGTACACAAATCCTACTTGGCTCACCAAACTTGTTCTTCTAGGTTGAAGCGTTCATCTACAGTAGCAGTTTTTATATTTAGGTTTCCCTTTGTTCTCTCCTATATAGATAGATGATTTTGGAACTCTAAGTCCAACATGGTTTGTAGTAGCTCTTTGAAACTTGACAAAATGAAGGAGTTTTCAGTTTTGTCTCTATGGTTTGTTTCCTCTTCAAGTAGCCCTAGGCACAGACTGTGGAAAAGTACTTTCATTGAGATGGGTTGAGAGCTTCTAAGCAATAACGTGTTTCCGAAATACCAGCAAATATTTTTTCACCCAAACTTGATGATACTTGGTGATAATGATCAGTACACAAATCCCACTTGGCTCACCAAATTTTGTTCTTCTAGTTTGAAGCTTTCGTCTACAGTAGGAGTTTTTACATTTAGGTTTCCCTCTGTTCTCTCCTATATAGATAGATGAATTTGGAACTCTAAATCCAACATGGTTTGTAGTACCTCTTTGAAACTTGATAAAATAAAAAAGTTCTCAGTTTTGTCTCTATGGTTTGTTTCCTCTTCAAGTACTCCTAGGCACAGACTGTGGAAAGCACTTTCACTGAGATGGGTTGCCAAGCTTCTAAGAAATAACGAGTTTCCAAAATACCAGCAAATATTTTTTCACCCAATCTTGATGATACTTGGTGGTAATGATCAGTACACAAATCCCACTTGGCTCACCAAAAATTGTTCTTCTAGGTTGATGCGTTTGTCTACAGTAGCAGTTTTTATAGTTAGGTTTCCCTCTGTTCTCTCATATATAGATAGATGAATTTGGAACTCTAAATCCAACATGGTTTGTAGTAGCTCTTTGAATCTTGATAAAATAAAGGAACTCTCAGTTTTGTCTCTATGGTTTGTTTCCTCTTCAAGTAGCCTTATGGCACAGAATGTGGAAAAGCACTTTCATTGAGAGGGGTTGCCAAGCTACTAAGAAATTTCGAGTTTCAGAAATACCAGCAAATATTTTTTCACCCAATCTTGATGATACTGGTGGTAATGATCAGTACACAAATCCCACTTGGCTCACCAAATTTTGGTCTTCTAGGTTGAAGCGTTCGTCTACAGTAGCAGTTTTTATATTTAGGGTTCCCTCTGTTCTCTCCTATATAAATAGATGAATTTGGAACAATAAATCCAACATGGTTTATAGTAGCTCTTTGAAACTTGACAAAATAAAAGAGTTCTCAGTTTTGTCTCTATGGTTTGTTTCCTCTTCAAGTAGCACTAGGCACAGACTGTAGAAAAGCACTTTCATTGAGAGGGGTTGCCAAGCTTCTAAGAAATAACGAGTTTCCGCAATACCAGCAAATATTTTTTCACCCAATCTTCATGATACTTGGTGGTAATGATCAGAACACAAATCCCACTTGGCTCACGAAATTTTGTTCTTCTAGGTTGAAGCTTTCGTCTACAGTAGCAGTTTTTATATTTAGGTTTCACTCTGTTCTCTCATATATAGATAGATGAATTTGGAACTCTAAATCCAACTTGTTTCTTTAGTACCCCTCTGAAACTTGACAAAATAAAGGAGTTCTCAGTTTTGTCTCTATGGTTTCTTTCCTCTTCAAGTAGCCCTAGGCACACACTGTGGAAAACACTTTCATTGAGAGGGGTTGCCAAGCTTCTAAGAAATAATGAGTTTCCGAAATACCAGCAAATATTTTTTCACCCAATCTTAATGATACTTGGTGGTAATGATCAGTACACAAATCCCACTTGGCTCACCAAATTTTTTTCTTCTAGGTTGAAGCGTTCGTCTACAGTAGCATTTTTTATATTTAGGTTTTCCTCTGTTCTCTCCTATATAGATTTATGAATTTGGAACTCTAAATCCAACATGGTTTGTAGTAGCTCTTTGAAACTTGACAAAATAAAGGAGTTCTCAGTTTTGTCTCTATGGTTTGTTTCCTCTTCAAGTACCCCTAGGCACAGACTGTGAAAAAGCACTTTCATTGAGAGGGGTTGCCAAGCTTCTTAGAAATTACGAGTTTCCAAAATACCAGCAAATATTTTTTCACCCAATCTTGATGATACTTGGTGGTAATGATCAGTACACAAATCCCACTTGGCTCACCAAATTTTGTTTTTCTAGGTTGATGCGTTCGTCTACAGTAGCAGTTTTTATGTTTAGGTTTCCCTCTGTTCTCTCATATATAGATAGATGAATTTGGAACTCTAAATCCAACATGGTTTGTAGTAGCTCCTTGAAAGTTTATGAAATAAAGGAGTTCTCAGTTTTGTCTTTATGGTTTGTTTCCTCTTCAAGTAGACCTAGGCACAGACTGTGGAAAGCACTTTCATTAAGATGGGTTGCCAAGTTTCTAAGAAATAACGAGTTTCCAAAATAGAAGCAAATATTTTTTCACCCAATCTTAATGATACTTGGTGGTAATGATGAGTACACAAATCCCACTTGGCTCACCACATTTTGTTCTTCTAGGTTGAAGCGTTCGTCTACAGTAGCAGTTTTTATATTTAGGGTTCCCTCTGTTCTCTCATATATAAGTAGATGAATTTGGAACACTAAATCCAACATTGTTTATAGTAGCTCTTTGAAACTTGACAAAATAAAGGAGTTCTCAGTTTTGTCTCTATGGTTTGTTTCCTCTTCAAGTAGCCCTAGGCACAGACTGTGGAAAAGTACTTTCATTGAGATGGGTTGAGAAGCTTCTAAGAAATAACGAGTTTCCGAAATACCAGCAAATATTTTTCACCCAAACTTGATGATACTTGGTGGTAATGATCAGTACACAAATCCCACTTGGCTCACCAAATTTTGTTCTTCTAGTTTGAAGCTTTCGTCTACAGTAGCAGTTTTTATATTTAGGTTTCCCTCTGTTCTCTCCTATATAGATAGATAAATTTGGAACTCTAAATCCAACATGGTTTGTAGTAGCTCTTTGAAACTTGATAAAATAAAAAAGTTCTCGGTTTTGTCTCTATGGTTTGTTTCCTCTTCAAGTAGTCCTAGGCACAGACTGTGGAAAGCACTTTAACTGAGATGGGTTGCCAAGCATCTAAGAAATAACGAGTTTCCAAAATACCAGCAAATATTTTTTCACCCAATCTTAATGATACTTGGTGGTAATGATGAGTACACAAATCCCACTTGGCTCACCAAATTTTGTTCTTCTAGGTTGAAGCGTTCGTCTACAGTAGCAGTTTTTATATTTAGGGTTCCCTCTGTTCTCTCATATATAAGTAGATGAATTTGGAACACTAAATCCAACATTGTTTATAGTAGCTCTTTGAAACTTGACAAAATAAAGGAGTTCTCAGTTTTGTCTCTATGGTTTTTTTCCTCTTCCAGTAGCCCTAGGCACAGACTGTGGAAAAGCACTTTCATTGAGAGGGGTTGCCAAGTTTCTAAGAAATAACGAGTTCCGAAATACCAGCAAATATTTTTTAGCCAATCTTGATGATACTTGTTGCTAATGATTAGTACACAAATCCCACTTGGCTCACCAAATTTTGTTCTTCTAGGTTGAAGCGTTCGTCTACAGTAGCAATTTTTATATTTAGGTTTCCCTCTGTTCTCTGCTATATAGATAGATGAATTTGGAACTCTAAATCCAACATGGTTTGTAGTAGCTCTTGAAACTTGACAAAATAAAGGAATTCTCAGTTTTCTCTCTATGGTTTGTTTCCTCTTCAAGTAGCCCTAGGCACCGACTGTGGAAAGCACTTTCATTGAGATGGGGTGCCAAGCTTCTAAGAAATAACGAGTTTCCGAAATACCAGCAAATATTTTTTCACCCAATCTTGATGATACTTGGTGGTAATGATCAGTACACAAATCACACTTGGCTCACGAAATTTTGTTCTTCTAGGTTGATGCATTCGTCTACAGTAGCAGTTTTTATAGTTAGGTTTCACTCTGTTCTCTCATATATAGATAGATGAATTTGGAACTCTAAATCCAACATGGTTTGTAGTAGCTCTTTGAAACTTGAAAAAATAAAGTTGTTCTCATTTTTTTCCTCTATGGTTTGTTTCCTCTTCCAATAGCCCTAGGCACAGACTGTGAAAAGCACTTTCATTGAGATGGGTTGCCAAGCTTCTAAGAAATAACGAGTTTCCAAAATACCAGCAAATATATTTTCACCCAATCTTGATGATACTTGGTGGTAATGATCAGTACACAAATCCCACTTGGCACACCAAATTTTGTTCTTCTACGTTGAAGCGTTCGTCTACAGTAGCAGTTTTTATATTTAGGTTTCTCTCTGTTGTCTCCTATATAGATAGATGAATTTGGAACTCTAAATCCAACATGTTTTGTAGTAGCTCTTTGAAACTTGACAAAATAAAGGAGTTTTCAGTTTTGTCTCTATGGTTTGTTGCCTCTTCAAGAAGCCCTAGGCACAGACTGTTGAAAAGCACATTCATTGAGAGGGGTTGCCAACTTCTAAGAAATAACGAGTTTCCGAAATACCAGCAAATATTTTTTCACTAAATCTTGATTATACTTGTTGATAATGATCAGTACACAAATCCCACTTGGCTAACCAAATTTTGTTCTTCTAGGTTGAAGCGTTCGTCTACAGTAGCAGTTTTTATATTTAGGTTTCATTCTGTTCTCTCGTATATAAATAGATGAATTTGGAACTCTAAATCCAACATGGTTTTTAGTACCTCTTTGAAACTTGAAAAATAAAGGAGTTCTCAGTTTTGTGTCTATGGTTTGTTCCCTCTTCAAGTAGCCCTAGGTACAGTCTGTGGAAAGCACTTTCATTGACATATGTTGCAAAGCTTCTAAGAAATAACGAGTTTCCAAAATACCAGCAAATATATTTTCACCCAATCTTGATGATACTTGGTGGTTATGATCAGTACACAAATCCCACTTGGCTCACCAAATTTTGTTCTTCTAGGTTGAAGCGTTCGTCTACAGTAGCAGTTTTTATATTTAGGTTTCCCTGTGTTCTCTCCTATATAGATAGATGAATTTGGAACTCTAAATCCAACATGGTTTTAGTAGCTCTTTGAAACTTGACAAAATAAAAGAGTTCTCAGTTTTGTCTCTATGGTTTGTTTCCTCTTCAAGTAGCCCTAGGCACACACTGTGGAAAAGCACTTTCATTGAGAGGGGTTGCCAAGCTTCTAAGAAATTACAAGTTTCCGAAATACCAGCAAATATTTTTTCACCCAATCTTGATGATACGCGGAGCTAATGATCAGTACACAAATCCCACTTGGCTCACCAAATATTCTTCTTGTAGGTTGAAGCGTTCGTCTACAGTAGCAGTTTTTATATTTAGGTTTCCCTCTGTTCTCTTTTATATAGATAGATTATTTTGGAACTCTAAATCCAACATGGTTTCTAGTAGCTCTTTGAAACTTGACAAAATGAAGGAGTTCTCAGTTTTGTCTCTATGGTTTGTTTCCTCTTCAAGTAGCCCTAGGCACAGACTGTGGAAAAGTACTTTCATTGAGATGGGTTGAGAAGCTTCTAAGAAATAACGAGTTTCCGAAATACTAGCAAATATTTTTTCACCCAAACTTGATGATACTTGGTGGTAATGATCAGTACACAAATCCCATTGGCTCACCAAATTTTGTTCTTCTAGTTTAAAGCTTTCGTCTACAGTAGCAGTTTTTATATTTAGGTTTCCCTCTGTTCTCTCCTATATAGATAGATGAATTTGGAACTCTAAATCCAACATGGTTTGTAGTAGCTCTTTGAAACTTGATAAAATAAGAAAGTTCTCAATTTTGTCTCTATGGTTTGTTTCCTCTTCAAGTAGCCCTAGGCACAGACTGTGGAAAAGCACTTTCATTGAGATGGGTTGAGAAGCTTCTAAGAAATAAGGAGTTTCCGAAATACCAGCAAATATTTTTTACCCAATCTTGATGATACTTGTTGCTAATGATCAGTACACAAATCCCACTTGGCTCACCAAATTTTGTTCTTCTAGGTTGAACCGTTCGTCTACAGTAGCAGTTTTTATATTTAGGTTTCCCTCTGTTCTCTCCTATATAGATAGATGAATTTGGAACTCTAAATCCAACATGGTTTGTAGTAGCTCTTTGAAACTTGACAAAATAAAGGACATCTCAGTTTTTTCTCTATGCTTTGTTTCCATTTCAAGTAGCCCTAGGCACAGACTGTGGAAAGCACTTTCATTGAAATGGGTTGCCAAGCTTCTAAGAAATAACGAGTTTCAAAATAGCAGCAAATATATTTTCACCCAATCTTGATGATACTTGGTGGTAATGATCAGTACACAAATCCCACATTGCTCACCAAATTTTGTTCTTCTAGGTTGAAGCGTTCATCTACAGTAGCAGTTTTTATATTTACCTTTCCCTGTGTTCTCTCCTATATAGATAGATGAATTTGGAACTCTAAATCCAACATGGTTTGTAGTAGCTCTTTGAAACTTGACAAAATAAAGGAGTTCTCAGTTTTGTCTCAATGGTTTGTTTCCTCTTCAAGTAGCCGTAGGCACAGACTATGGAAAAGCACTTTCATTGAGAGGGGTTGCCAAGCTGCTAAGAAATAACGAGTTTCCGAAATAGCAGCAAATATTTTTTCACTCAATCTTGATGATACTTGTTGCTAATCATCAGTACACAAATCCCACTTGGCTCACCAAATTTTGTTCTTCTAGGTTGAAGCGTTCGTCTACAGTAGCTTTTTATATTTAGGTTTCCCTCTGTTCTCTCCTATATAGATAGATGAATTTGGAACTCTGAATCCAACATGGTTTGTAGTAGCTCTTTGAAACTTGATAAAACAAGGGAGTTCTCAGTTTTGTCTCTATGGTTTGTTTCCTCTTCAAGTAGTCCTAGGCACAGACTGTGGATAGCACTTTCACTGAGATGGGTTGCCAAGATTCTAAGAAATTACGAGTTTCCAAAATACCAGCAAATATTTTTTCACCCAATCTTGATGACCCGTGTTGGTAATGATCAGTACACAAATCCCACTTGGCTCACCAAATTTTGTTCTTCTAGGTTGATGCATTCGTCTACAGTAGCAGTTTTTATATTTAGGTTTCCCTCTGTTCTCTCCTATATAATAGATGAATATGGAACTCTAAATCCAACATGGTTTATAGTAGCTCTTTGAAACTTGAATAAATAAAGGTGTTCTCAGTTTTGTCTCTATGGTTTGTTTCCTCTTCAAGTAGCCATAGGCACAGACTGTGGAAAAGCACTTTCATTGAGAGGGAGTGCCAAGCTTCTAAGAAATTACAAGATTCTGAAATACCAGCAAATATTTTTTCACCCAATCTTGATGATACGTGGAGCTAATGATCAGTACACAAATCCCACTTGACTCACCAAATTTTGTTCTTCTAGGTTGAAGCGTTCGTCTACAGTAGCAGTTTTTATATTTAGGTTTCCCTCTGTTCTCTTTTATATAGATAGATGATTTTGGAACTCTAAATCCAACATGGTTTGTAGTAGCTCTTTGAAAATTGACAAAATAAAGGAGTTCTCAGTTTTGTTTCTATGCTTTGTGTCCTCTTCAAGTAGCCCTAGGAACAGACTGTGGAAAGCACTTTCATTGAGATGGGTTGCCAAGCTTCTAAGAAATAACGAGTTTCCAAATACCAGCAAATATATTTTCACCCAAACTTGATGATACTTGGTGGTAATGATCAGTACACAAATCCCACTTGCCTCACCAAATTTTGTTCTTCTAGTTTGAAGCTTTCGTCTACAGTAGCATTTTTTATATTTAGGTTTCCCCCTGTTCTCTCCTATATAGATAGATGAATCTGGAACTCTAAATCCAACATGGTTTGTAGTAGCTCTTTGAAACTTGATATAATAAAAAAGTTCACAGTTTTGTCTCTATGGTTTGTTTCCTCTTCAAGTAGCCCTAGGCACAGACTGTGGAAAAGCACTTTCATTGAGAGGGGTTGCCAAGCTTCTAAGAAATAACGATTTTCAAAATAGCAGCAAATATATTTTCACCCAATCTTGATGATACTTGGTGGTAATGATCAGTACACAAATCCCACTTTGCTCACCAAATTTTGTTCTTCTAGGTTGAAGCGTTCATCTACAGTAGCAGTTTTTATATTTAGGTTTCCCTGTGTTCTCTCCTATATAGATAGATGAATTTGGAACTCTAAATCCAACATGGTTTGTAGTAGCTCTTTGAAACTTGACAAAATAAAGGAGTTCTCAGTTTTGTCTCAATGGTTTGTTTCCTCTTCAAGTAACCCTAGGCACAGACTGTGGAAAAGCACTTTCATTGAGAGGGGTTGCCAAGCTTCTAGGAAATAACGAGTTTCCGAAATACCAGCAAATATTTTTTCACCCAATCTTGATGATACTTGGTGGTAAAGATCAGTACACAAATCCCACTTGGCTAACCAAATTTTGTTCTTCTAGGTTGAAGCGTTCGTCTACAGTAGCAGTTTTTATATTTAGGCTTCCCTCTGTTCTCTCCTATATAGATAGATAATTTTGGAACTCTAAATCCAACATGGTTTGTAGTAGCTCTTTGAAACTTGACAAAATGAAGGAGTTCTCAGTTTTGTCTCTATGGTTTGTTTCCTCTTCAAGTAGTCCTAGGCACAGACTGTGGATAGCACTTTCACTGAGATGGGTTGCCAAGATTCTAAGAAATTACGAGTTTCCAAAATACCAGCAAATATTTTTTCACCCAATCTTGATGACCCGTGTTGGTAATGATCAGTACACAAATCCCACTTGGCTCACAAAATTTTGTTCTTCTAGGTTGATGCATTCGTCTACAGTAGCAGTTTTTATATTTAGGTTTCCCTCTGTTCTCTCCTATATAATAGATGAATTTGGAACTCTAAATCCAACATGGTTTACAGTAGCTCTTTGAAACTTGAATAAATAAAGGTGTTCTCAGTTTTGTCTCTATGGTTTGTTTCCTCTTCAAGTAGCCATAGGCACAGACTGTGGAAAAGCACTTTCATTGAGAGGGGTTGCCAAGCTTCTAAGAAATTACAAGATTCTGAAATACCAGCAAATATTTTTTCACCCAATCTTGATGATACGTGGAGCTAATGATCAGTACACAAATTCCACTTGGCTCACCAAATTTTTTTCTTCTAGGTTGAAACGTTCGTCTACAGTAGCAGTTTTTATATTTAGGTTTCCCTCGATTCTTAGATATATAGATAGATGAATTTGGAACTCTAAATCCAACATGGTTTGTAGTAGCTCTTTGAAACTTGAAAAAATAAAGGAGTTCTCAATTTTGTCTCTATGGTTTGTTTTCTCTTCAAGTAGCCCTAGGCACAGACTGTGGAAAGCACTTTCATTGAGAGGGGTTGCCAAGCTTCTAAGAAATTTCGAGTTTCAGAAATACCAGCAAATATTTTTTCACCCAATCTTGATGATACTTGGTGGTAATGATCAGTACACAATTCCCACTTGGCTCACCAAATTTTGTTCTTCTAGGTTGAAGCGTTCGTCTACAGTAGCAGTTTTTATATTTAGGTTTCCCTCTGTTCTCTCCCATATAGATAGATGAATTTGGAACTCTAAATCCAACATGGTTTGTAGTAGCTCTTTAAAACTTGACAAAATAAAGGAGTTCTCAGTTTTGTCTCTATGGTTTGTTTCCTCTTCAACTAGCCCTAGGCACAGACTGTGGAAAAGCACTTTCATTGAGAGTGGTTGCCAAGCTTCTAAGAAATAACGAGTTTCCGAAATACCAGCCAATATTTTTTCACCCAATCTTGATGATACTTAGTGCTAATGTTGAGTACACAAATCCCACTTGGCTCACCAAATTTGGTTCATCTAGGTTGAAGCGTTCATCTCGAGTAGCAGTTTTTATATTTAGGTTTCCCTCAATTCTCTGATATATAGATAGATGAATTTGGAACTCGAAATCCAACATGTTTTGTAGTAGCTCTTTGAGACTTGAAAAAATAACGGAGTTCTCAGTTTTGTCTCTATGGTTTGTTTCCTCTTCAAGTAGCCCAAGGCACAGAGTGTGGAAAAGCACTTTCATTGAGAGGGGTTGCCAAGCTTCTAAGAAATAACGAGTTTCTGAAATACCAGCAAATATTTTTTCACCCAATCGTGATGATACGCGGAGCTAATGATCAGTACACAAATCCCACTTGGCTCACCAAATTTTCTTCTTCTAGGTTGAAGCGTTCGTCTACTGTAGCAGTTTTTATATTTAGGTTTCCCTCTGTTCTCTTTTATATAGATAGATTATTTTGGAACTGTAAATCCAACATGGTTTCTAGTAGCTCTTTGAAACTTGACAAAATGAAGGAGTTCTCAGTTTTGTCTCTATGGTTTGTTTCCTCTTCAAGTAGCCCTAGGCACAGACTGTGGAAAAGTACTTTCATTGAGATGGGTTGAGAAGCTTCTAAGAAATAACGAGTTTCCGAAATACTAGCAAATATTTTTTCACCCAAACTTGATGATACTTGGTGGTAATGATCAGTACACAAATCCCACTTGGCTCACCAAATTTTGTTCTTCTAGTTTAAAGCTTTCGTCTACAGTAGCAGTTTTTATATTTAGGTTTCCCTCTGTTCTCTCCTATATAGATAGATGAATTTGGAACTCTAAATCCAACATGGTTTGTAGTAGCTCTTTGAAACTTGATAAAATAAGAAAGTTCTCAATTTTGTCTCTATGGTTTGTTTCCTCTTCAAGTAGCCCTAGGCACAGACTGTGGAAAAGCACTTTCATTGAGATGGGTTGAGAAGCTTCTAAGAAATAAGGAGTTTCCGAAATACCAGCAAATATTTTTTACCCAATCTTGATGATACTTGTTGCTAATGATCAGTACACAAATCCCACTTGGCTCACCAAATTTTGTTCTTCTAGGTTGAACCGTTCGTCTACCAGTAGCAGTTTTTATATTTAGGTTTCCCTCTGTTCTCTCCTATATAGATAGATGAATTTGGAACTCTAAATCCAACATGGTTTGTAGTAGCTCTTTGAAACTTGACAAAATAAAGGAGTTCTCAGTTTTGTCTCAATGGTTTGTTTCCTCTTCAAGTAACCCTAGGCACAGACTGTGGAAAAGCACTTTCATTGAGAGGGGTTGCCAAGCTTCTAGGAAATAACGAGTTTCCGAAATACCAGCAAATATTTTTTCACCCAATCTTGATGATACTTGGTGGTAATGATTAGTACACAAATCCCACTTGGCTAACCAAATTTTGTTCTTCTAGGTTGAAGCGTTCGTCTACAGTAGCAGTTTTTATATTTAGGCTTCCCTCTGTTCTCTCCTATATAGATAGATAATTTTGGAACTCTAAATCCAACATGGTTTGTAGTAGCTCTTTGAAACTTGACAAAATGAAGGAGTTCTCAGTTTTGTCTCTATGGTTTGTTTCCTCTTCAAGTAGCCATAGGCACAGACTGTGGAAAAGCACTTTCATTGAGAGGGGTTGCCAAGCTGCTAAGAAATAACGAGTTTCCGAAATAGCAGCAAATATTTTTTCACTCAATCTTGATGATACTTGTTGCTAATCATCAGTACACAAATCCCACTTGGCTCACCAAATTTTGTTCTTCTAGGTTGAAGCGTTCGTCTACAGTAGCTTTTTATATTTAGGTTTCCCTCTGTTCTCTCCTATATAGATAGATGAATTTGGAACTCTGAATCAAACATGGTTTGTAGTAGCTCTTTGAAACTTGATAAAACAAAGGAGTTCTCAGTTTTGTCTCTATGGTTTGTTTCCTCTTCAAGTAGTCCTAGGCACAGACTGTGGATAGCACTTTCACTGAGATGGGTTGCCAAGATTCTAAGAAATTACGAGTTTCCAAAATACCAGCAAATATTTTTTCACCCAATCTTGATGACCCGTGTTGGTAATGATCAGTACACAAATCCCACTTGGCTCACAAATTTTGTTCTTCTAGGTTGATGCATTCGTCTACAGTAGCAGTTTTTATATTTAGGTTTCCCTCTGTTCTCTCCTATATAATAGATGAATTTGGAACTCTAAATCCAACATGGTTTATAGTAGCTCTTTGAAACTTGAATAAATAAAGGTGTTCTCAGTTTTGTCTCTATGGTTTGTTTCCTCTTCAAGTAGCCATAGGCACAGACTGTGGAAAAGCACTTTCATTGAGAGGGGTTGCCAAGCTTCTAAGAAATTACAAGATTCTGAAATACCAGCAAATATTTTTTCACCCAATCTTGATGATACGTGGAGCTAATTATCAGTACACAAATCCCACTTGGCTCACCAAATTTTGTTCTTCTAGGTTGAAGCGTTCGTCTACAGTAGCAGTTTTTATATTTAGTTTCCCTCGATTCTTAGATATATAGATAGATGAATTTGGAACTCTAAATCCAACATGGTTTGTAGTAGCTCTTTGAAACTTGAAAAATAAAGGAGTTCTCAATTTTGTCTCTATGGTTTGTTTCCTCTTCAAGTAGCCCTAGGCACAGACTGTGGAAAGCACTTTCATTGAGAGGGGTTGCCAAGCTTCTAAGAAATAACGAGTTTCCGAAATACCAGCAAATATTTTTTCACCCAATCTTGATGATACTTGGTGGTAATGATAAGTACACAATTCCCACTTGGCTCACCAAATTTTGTTCTTCTAGGTTGAAGCGTTCGTCTACAGTAGCAGTTTTTATATTTAGGTTTCCCTCTGTTCTCTCCCATATAGATAGATGAATTTGGAACTCTAAATCCAACATGGTTTGTAGTAGCTCTTTAAACTTGACAAAATAAAGGAGTTCTCAGTTTTGTCTCTATGGTTTGTTTCCTCTTCAACTAGCCCTAGGCACAGACTGTGGAAAGCACTTTCATTGAGAGTGGTTGCCAAGCTTCTAAGAAATAACGAGTTTCCGAAATACCAGCCAATATTTTTTCACCCAATCTTGATGATACTTAGTGCTAATGTTGAGTACACAAATCCCACTTGGCTCACCAAATTTGGTTCATCTAGGTTGAAGCGTTCATCTCGAGTAGCAGTTTTTATATTTAGGTTTCCCTCAATTCTCTGATATATAGATAGATGAATTTGGAACTCGAAATCCAACATGTTTTGTAGTAGCTCTTTGAGACTTGAAAAAATAACGGAGTTCTCAGTTTTGTCTCTATGGTTTGTTTCCTCTTCAAGTAGCCCAAGGCACAGAGTGTGGAAAAGCACTTTCATTGAGAGGGGTTGCCAAGCTTCTAAGAAATAACGAGTTTCTGAAATACCAGCAAATATTTTTTCACCCAATCGTGATGATACGCGGAGCTAATGATCAGTACACAAATCCCACTTGGCTCACCAAATTTTCTTCTTCTAGGTTGAAGCGTTCGTCTACAGTAGCAGTTTTTATATTTAGGTTTCCTCTGTTCTCTTTTATATAGATAGATTATTTTGGAACTGTAAATCCAACATGGTTTCTAGTAGCTCTTTTGAAACTTGACAAAATGAAGGAGTTCTCAGTTTTGTCTCTATGGTTTGTTTCCTCTTCAAGTAGCCCTAGGCACAGACTGTGGAAAACTACTTTCATTGAGATGGGTTGAGAAGCTTCTAAGAAATAAGGAGTTTCCGAAATACTAGCAAATATTTTTTCACCCAAACTTGATGATACTTGGTGGTAATGATCAGTACACAAATCCCACTTGGCTCACCAAATTTTGTTCTTCTAGTTTAAAGCTTTCGTCTACAGTAGCAGTTTTTATATTTAGGTTTCCCTCTGTTCTCTCCTATATAGATAGATGAATTTGGAACTCTAAATCCAACATGGTTTGTAGTAGCTCTTTGAAACTTGATAAAATAAGAAAGTTCTCAATTTTGTCTCTATGGTTTGTTTCCTCTTCAAGTAGCCCTAGGCACAGACTGTGGAAAAGCACTTTCATTGAGATGGGTTGAGAAGCTTCTAAGAAATAAGGAGTTTCCGAAATACCAGCAAATATTTTTTACCCAATCTTGATGATACTTGTTGCTAATGATCAGTACACAAATCCCACTTGGCTCACCAAATTTTGTTCTTCTAGGTTGAACCGTTCGTCTACAGTAGCAGTTTTTATATTTAGGTTTCCCTCTGTTCTCTCCTATATAGATAGATGAATTTGGAACTCTAAATCCAACATGGTTTGTAGTAGCTCTTTGAAACTTGACAAAATAAAGGAGTTCTCAGTTTTGTCTCAATGGTTTGTTTCCTCTTCAAGTAACCCTAGGCACAGACTGTGGAAAAGCACTTTCATTGAGAGGGGTTGCCAAGCTTCTAGGAAATAACGAGTTTCCGAAATACCAGCAAATATTTTTTCACCCAATCTTGATGATACTTGGTGGTAATGATCAGTACACAAATCCCACTTGGCTAACCAAATTTTGTTCTTCTAGGTTGAAGCGTTCGTCTACAGTAGCAGTTTTTATATTTAGGCTTCCCTCTGTTCTCTCCTATATAGATAGATAATTTTGGAACTCTAAATCCAACATGGTTTGTAGTAGCTCTTTGAAACTTGACAAAATGAAGGAGTTCTCAGTTTTGTCTCTATGGTTTGTTTCCTCTTCAAGTAGCCGTAGGCACAGACTGTGGAAAAGCACTTTCATTGAGAGGGGTTGCCAAGCTGCTAAGAAATAACGAGTTTCCGAAATAGCAGCAAATATTTTTTCACTCAATCTTGATGATACTTGTTGCTAATCATCAGTACACAAATCCCACTTGGCTCACCAAATTTTGTTCTTCTAGGTTGAAGCGTTCGTCTACAGTAGCTTTTTATATTTAGGTTTCCCTCTGTTCTCTCCTATATAGATAGATGAATTTGGAACTCTGAATCAAACATGGTTTGTAGTAGCTCTTTGAAACTTGATAAAACAAAGGAGTTCTCAGTTTTGTCTCTATGGTTTGTTTCCTCTTCAAGTAGTCCTAGGCACAGACTGTGGATAGCACTTTCACTGAGATGGGTTGCCAAGATTCTAAGAAATTACGAGTTTCCAAAATACCAGCAAATATTTTTTCACCCAATCTTGATGACCCGTGTTGGTAATGATCAGTACACAAATCCCACTTGGCTCACCAAATTTTGTTCTTCTAGGTTGATGCATTCGTCTACAGTAGCAGTTTTTATATTTAGGTTTCCCTCTGTTCTCTCCTATATAATAGATGAATTTGGAACTCTAAATCCAACATGGTTTATAGTAGCTCTTTGAAACTTGAATAAATAAAGGTGTTCTCAGTTTTGTCTCTATGGTTTGTTTCCTCTTCAAGTAGCCATAGGCACAGACTGTGGAAAAGCACTTTCATTGAGAGGGGTTGCCAAGCTTCTAAGAAATTACAAGATTCTGAAATACCAGCAAATATTTTTTCACCCAATCTTGATGATACGTGGAGCTAATGATCAGTACACAAATCCCACTTGACTCACCAAATTTTGTTCTTCTAGGTTGAAGCGTTCGTCTACAGTAGCAGTTTTTATATTTAGGTTTCCCTCTGTTCTCTTTTATATAGATAGATGATTTTGGAACTCTAAATCCAACATGGTTTGTAGTAGCTCTTTGAAAATTGACAAAATAAAGGAGTTCTCAGTTTTGTCTCTATGCTTTGTTTCCTCTTCAAGTAGCCCTAGGAACAGACTGTGGAAAGCACTTTCATTGAGATGGGTTGCCAAGCTTCTAAGAAATAACGAGTTTCCAAATACCAGCAAATATATTTTCACCCAATCTTGATGATACTTGGTGGTAATGATCAGTACACAAATCCCACTTGCCTCACCAAATTTTGTTCTTCTAGTTTGAAGCTTTCGTCTACAGTAGCATTTTTTATATTTAGGTTTCCCCCTGTTCTCTCCTATATAGATAGATGAATCTGGAACTCTAAATCCAACATGGTTTGTAGTAGCTCTTTGAAACTTGATATAATAAAAAAGTTCACAGTTTTGTCTCTATGGTTTGTTTCCTCTTCAAGTAGCCCTAGGCACAGACTGTGGAAAAGCACTTTCATTGAGAGGGGTTGCCAAGCTTCTAAGAAATAACGAGTTTCAAAATAGCAGCAAATATATTTTCACCCAATCTTGATGATACTTGGTGGTAATGATCAGTACACAAATCCCACTTGCCTCACCAAATTTTGTTCTTCTAGTTTGAAGCTTTCGTCTACAGTAGCATTTTTTATATTTAGGTTTCCCCCTGTTCTCTCCTATATAGATAGATGAATCTGGAACTCTAAATCCAACATGGTTTGTAGTAGCTCTTTGAAACTTGATATAATAAAAAAGTTCACAGTTTTGTCTCTATGGTTTGTTTCCTCTTCAAGTAGCCCTAGGCACAGACTGTGGAAAAGCACTTTCATTGAGAGGGGTTGCCAAGCTTCTAAGAAATAACGAGTTTCAAAATAGCAGCAAATATATTTTCACCCAATCTTGATGATACTTGGTGGTAATGATCAGTACACAAATCCCACTTTGCTCACCAAATTTTGTTCTTCTAGGTTGAAGCGTTCATCTACAGTAGCAGTTTTTATATTTAGGTTTCCCTGTGTTCTCTCCTATATAGATAGATGAATTTGGAACTCTAAATCCAACATGGTTTGTAGTAGCTCTTTGAAACTTGACAAAATGAAGGAGTTCTCAGTTTTGTCTCTATGGTTTGTTTCCTCTTCAAGTAGCCGTAGGCACAGACTGTGGAAAAGCACTTTCATTGAGAGGGGTTGTCAAGCTGCTTAGAAATAACGAGTTTCCGAAATAGCAGCAAATATTTTTTCACTCAATCTTGATGATACTTGTTGCTAATCATCAGTACACAAATCCCACTTGGCTCACCAAATTTTGTTCTTCTAGGTTGAAGCGTTCGTCTACAGTAGCTTTTTATATTTAGGTTTCCCTCTGTTCTCTCCTATATAGATAGATGAATTTGGAACTCTGAATCCAACATGGTTTGTAGTAGCTCTTTGAAACTTGATAAAACAAAGGAGTTCTCAGTTTTGTCTCTATGGTTTGTTTCCTCTTCAAGTAGTCCTAGGCACAGACTGTGGATAGCACTTTCACTGAGATGGGTTGCCAAGATTCTAAGAAATTACGAGTTTCCAAAATACCAGCAAATATTTTTTCACCCAATCTTGATGACCCGTGTTGGTAATGATCAGTACACAAATCCCACTTGGCTCACCAAATTTTGTTCTTCTAGGTTGATGCATTCGTCTACAGTAGCAGTTTTTATATTTAGGTTTCCCTCTGTTCTCTCCTATATAATAGATGAATTTGGAACTCTAAATCCAACATGGTTTACAGTAGCTCTTTGAAACTTGAATAAATAAAGGTGTTCTCAGTTTTGTCTCTATGGTTTGTTTCCTCTTCAAGTAGCCATAGGCACAGACTGTGGAAAAGCAGTTTCATTGAGAGGGGTTGCCAAGCTTCTAAGAAATTACAAGATTCTGAAATACCAGCAAATATTTTTTCACCCAATCTTGATGATACGTGGAGCTAATGATCAGTACACAAATCCCACTTGACTCACCAAATTTTGTTCTTCTAGGTTGAAGCGTTCGTCTACAGTAGCAGTTTTTATATTTAGGTTTCCCTCTGTTCTCTTTTATATACATAGATGATTTTGGAACTCTAAATCCAACATGGTTTGTAGTAGCTCTTTGAAAATTGACAAAATAAAGGAGTTCTCAGTTTTGTCTCTATGCTTTGTTTCCTCTTCAAGTAGCCCTAGGAACAGACTGTGGAAAGCACTTTCATTGAGATGGGTTGCCAAGCTTCTAAGAAATAACGAGTTTCCAAATACCAGCAAATATATTTTCACCCAATCTTGATGATACTTGGTGGTAATGATCAGTACACAAATCCCACTTGCCTCACCAAATTTTGTTCTTCTAGTTTGAAGCTTTCGTCTACAGTAGCATTTTTTATATTTAGGTTTCCCCCTGTTCTCTCCTATATAGATAGATGAATCTGGAACTCTAAATCCAACATGGTTTGTAGTAGCTCTTTGAAACTTGATATAATAAAAAAGTTCACAGTTTTGTCTCTATGGTTTGTTTCCTCTTCAAGTAGCCCTAGGCACAGACTGTGGAAAAGCACTTTCATTGAGAGGGGTTGCCAAGCTTCTAAGAAATAACGAGTTTCAAAATAGCAGCAAATATATTTTCACCCAATCTTGATGATACTTGGTGGTAATGATCAGTACACAAATCCCACTTTGCTCACCAAATTTTGTTCTTCTAGGTTGAAGCGTTCATCTACAGTAGCAGTTTTTATATTTAGGTTTCCCTGTGTTCTCTCCTATATAGATAGATGAATTTGGAACTCTAAATCCAACATGGTTTGTAGTAGCTCTTTGAAACTTGACAAAATAAAGGAGTTCTCAGTTTTGTCTCAATGGTTTGTTTCCTCTTCAAGTAACCCTAGGCACAGACTGTGGAAAAGCACTTTCATTGAGAGGGGTTGCCAAGCTTCTAGGAAATAACGAGTTTCCGAAATACCAGCAAATATTTTTTCACCCAATCTTGATGATACTTGGTGGTAATGATCAGTACACAAATCCCACTTGGCTAACCAAATTTTGTTCTTCTAGGTTGAAGCGTTCGTCTACAGTAGCAGTTTTTATATTTAGGCTTCCCTCTGTTCTCTCCTATATAGATAGATAATTTTGGAACTCTAAATCCAACATGGTTTGTAGTAGCTCTTTGAAACTTGACAAAATGAAGGAGTTCTCAGTTTTGTCTCTATGGTTTGTTTCCTCTTCAAGTAGTCATAGGCACAGACTGTGGATAGCACTTTCACTGAGATGGGTTGCCAAGATTCTAAGAAATTACGAGTTTCCAAAATACCAGCAAATATTTTTTCACCCAATCTTGATGACCCGTGTTGGTAATGATCAGTACACAAATCCCACTTGGCTCACCAAATTTTGTTCTTCTAGGTTGATGCATTCGTCTACAGTAGCAGTTTTTATATTTAGGTTTCCCTCTGTTCTCTCCTATATAATAGATGAATTTGGAACTCTAAATCCAACATGGTTTACAGTAGGTCTTTGAAACTTGAATAAATAAAGGTGTTCTCAGTTTTGTCTCTATGGTTTGTTTCCTCTTCAAGTAGCCATAGGCACAGACTGTGGAAAAGCACTTTCATTGAGAGGGGTTGCCAAGCTTCTAAGAAATTACAAGATTCTGAAATACCAGCAAATATTTTTTCACCCAATCTTGATGATACGTGGAGCTAATGATCAGTACACAAATCCCACTTGGCTCACCAAATTTTGTTCTTCTAGGTTGAAGCGTTCGTCTACAGTAGCAGTTTTTATATTTAGGTTTCCCTCGATTCTCAGATATATAGATAGATGAATTTGGAACTCTAAATCCAACATGGTTTGTAGTAGCTCTTTGAAACTTGACAAAATAAAGGAGTTCTCAGTTTTGTCGCTATGGTTTGTTTCCTCTTCAAGTAGCCATAGGCACAGACTGTGGAAAAGCACTTTCATTGAGAGGGGTTGCCAAGCTTCTAAGAAATTACGAGTTTCCGAAATACCAGCAAATATTTTTTCACCCAATCTTGATGATACTTGGTGCTAATGATCAGTACACAATTTCCACTTGGCTCAAAAAATTTTGTTCTTCTAGGTTGAAGCGTTCGTCTACAGTAGCAGTTTTTATATTTAGGTTTCACTCTGTTCTCTCATGTATAGATAGATGAATTTGGAACTCGAAATCCAAAATGGTTTGTAGTAGCTCTTTGAGACTTGACAAAATTAAGGAGTTCTCAGTTTTGTCTCTATGGTTTGTTTCCTCTTCAAGTAGCCCTAGGCACACACTGTGGAAAAGCTCTTTCATTGAGATGGGTTGCCAAGCTTCTACGAAATAACGAGTTTCCGAAATACCAGCAAATATTTTTTCACCCAATCTTGATGATACTTGGTGGTAATGATCAGTACACAAATCCCACTTGGCTCACCAAATTTTGTTCTTCTAGGTTGAAGCGTTCGTCTACAGTAGCAGTTTTTATATTTAGGTTTCCCTCGATTCTCTGATATATAGATAGATGAATTTGGAACTCTAAATCCAACATGGTTTGTAGTAGCTCTTTGAAACTTGACAAAATAAAGGAGTTCTCAGTTTTGTCTCTATGGTTTGTTTCCTCTTCAAGTAGCCCTAGTCACAGACCTTGGAAAAGCACTTTCATTGAGAGGGGTTGCCAAGCTTCTAAGAAATAACGAGTTTCCGAAATACCAGCAAATATTTTTTCACCAAATCTTGATGATACGTGGTGGTAATGATCAGTACACAAATCCCACTTGGCTCACCAAATTTTGTTCTTCTAGGTTGGAGCGTTCGTCTATAGTAGCAGTTTTTATATTTTGGTTTCCCTCTGTTCTCTCCTATATAGATAGATGAATTTGGAACTCGAAATCCAACATGGTTTGTAGTAGCTATTTGAAACTTGACAAAATAAAGGAGTTCTCAGTTTTGTCTGTATGTTTTGTTTCATCTTCAAGTAGCCCTTGACACAGACCTTGGAAAAGCACTTTCATTGAGAGGGGTTGCCAATCTTCTAAGAAATTACGAGTTTCCGAAATACCAGCAAATATTTTTTCACCTAATCTTGATGGTACTTGGTGGTAATGATCAGTACACAAATCCCACTTAGCTCACCAAATTTGGTTCTTCTAGGTTGAAGCATTCGTCTACAGTAGCAGTTTTTATATTTAGGTTTCCCTCTGTTAACTCATATATAGATAGATGAATTTGGAACTCTAAATCCAACATGGTTTGTAGTAGCTCTTTGAGACTTGCAAAAATAACGGAGTTGTCAGTTTTGCCTCTATGGTTTGTTTCCTCTTCAAGTAGCCCTAGGCACACACTGTGGAAAAGCACTTTGATTGAGATGGGTTGCCAAGCTTCTAAGAAAAAACGAGTTTCCGAAATACCAGCAAATATTTTTTCACCCAATCTTGATGATACGTGGTGGTAATGATCAGTACACAAATCCCACTTGGCTCACCAAATTTTGTTCTTCTAGTTTGAAGCGTTCGTCTACAGTAGCAGTTTTTATATTTAGGTTTCCCTCTGTTCTCTCCTATATAGAAAGATGAATTTGGAACTCTAAATCCAACATGGTTTGTAGTAGCTCTTTGAAACTTGACAAAATAAAGGAGTTCTCAGTTTTGTCGCTATGGTTTGTTTCCTCTTCAAGTAGCCCTAGGCAAAGACCTTGGAAAAGCATTTTCATTGAGAGGGGTTGCCAAGCTTCTAAGAAATAACGAGTTTCCGAAATACCAGCAAATATTTTTTCACCCAATCTTGATGATACTTGGTGCTAATGATCAGTACACAATTCCCACTTGGCTCAAAAATTTTGTTCTTCTAGGTTGAAGCGTTCGTCTACAGTAGCAGTTTTTATATTTAGGGTTCACTCTGTTCTCTCATATATAGATAGATGAATTTGGAACTCGAAATCCAAAATGGTTTGTAGTAGCTCTTTGAGACTTGACAAAATAAAGGAGTTCTCAGTTTTGTCTCTATGGTTTGTTTCCTCTTCAAGTAGCCCTAGGCACACACTGTGGAAAAGCTCTTTCATAGAGATGGGTTGCCAAGCTTCTACGAAATTACGAGTTTCCTAAATACCAGCAAATATTTTTTCACCCAATCTTGATGATACTTGGTGGTAATGATCAGTACACAAATCCCACTTGGCTCACCAAATTTTGTTCATCTAGGTTGAAGCGTTCGTCTACAGTAGCAGTTTTTATATTTAGGTTTCCCTCGATTCTCTGATATATAGATAGATGAATTTGGAACTCTAAATCCAACATGGTTTGTAGTAGCTCTTTGAAAATTGACAAAATAAAAAAGTTCTCAGTTTTGTCTCTATGGTTTGTTTCCTATTCATGTAGCCCTAGGCACAGACTGTGGAAAAGCACTTTCATTGAGAGGGGTTGCCAAGCTTCTAAGAAATTACGAGTTTCCGAAACACCAGCAACTATTTTTTCACCCAATCTTGATGATACGTGGTGGTAATGATCAGTACACAAATCCCACTTGGCTCACCAAATTTTGTTCTTCTAGGTTGAAGCGTTCGTCTACAGTAGCAGTTTTTATATTTAGGTTTCCCTCTGTTATCTCATATATAGATAGATGAATTTGAAACTCTAAATCCAACATGGTTTGTAGTAGCTGTTTGAGACTTGAAAAAATAAAGGAGTTCTCAGTTTTGTCCCTATGGTTTGTTTCCTCTTCAAGTAGCCCTAGGCACACACTGTGGAAAAGCACTTTGATTCAGAGGGGTTGCCAAGCTTCTAAGAAAAAACGACTTTCCGAAATCCCAGCAAATATTTTTTCACACAATCTTGATGATTCGTGGTGGTAATGATCAGTACACAAATCCCACTTGGCTCACCAAATTTTGTTCTTCTAGGTTGAAGCGTTCGTCTACAGTAGCAGTTTTTATATTTAGGTTTCCCTCTGTTCTCTCCTATATAGAAAGATGAATTTGGAACTCTAAATCCAACATGGTTTGTAGTAGCTCTTTGAAACTTGACAAAATAAAGGAGTTCTCAGTTTTGTCGCTATGGTTTGTTTCCTCTTCAAGTAGCCATAGGCACAGACTGTGGAAAAGCACTTTCATTGAGAGGGGTTGCCAAGCTTCTAAGAAATTACGAGTTTCCGAAATACCAGCAAATATTTTTTCACCCAATCTTGATGATACTTGGTGCTAATGATCAGTACACAATTTCCACTTGGCTGAAAAAATTTTGTTCTTCTAGGTTGAAGCGTTCGTCTACAGTAGCAGTTTTTATATTTAGTTTTCACTCTGTTCTCTCCTATATAGATAGATGAATTTGGAACTCGAAATCCAACATGGTTTGTAGTAGCTCTTTGAAACTTGAAAAAATAAAGTTGTTCTCATTTTTTTCCTCTATGGTTTGTTTCCTCTTCCAATAGCCCTAGGCACAGACTGTGAAAAGCACTTTCATTGAGATGGGTTGCCAAGCTTCTAAGAAATAACGAGTTTCCAAAATACCAGCAAATATATTTTCACCCAATCTTGATGATACTTGGTGGTAATGATCAGTACAGAAATCCCACTTGGCTCACCTAATTTAGTTCTTCTAGGTTGAAGTGTTCGTCTACAGTAGCAGTTTTTATATTTAGGTTTCCCTCTGTTATCTCATATATAGATAGATGAATTTGGAACTCTAAATCCAACATGGTTTGTAGTACCTCTTTGAGACTTGAAAAAATAACGGAGTTCTCAGTTTTGTCTCTATGGTTTGTTTCCTCTTCAAGTAGCCCTAGGCACACACTGTGGAAAAGCACTTTAATTGAGAGGGGTTGCCAAGCTTCTAAGAAAAAACGAGTTTCCGAAATACCAGCAAATATTTTTTCAACCAATCTTGATGATACGTGGTGGTAATGATCAGTACACAAATCCCACTTAGCTCACCAAATTTTGTTCTTCTAGGTTGAAGCGTTCGTCTACAGTAGCAGTTTTTATATTTAGGTTTCCCTCTGTTATCTCATATATAGATAGATGAATTTGGAACTCTAAATCCAACATGGTTTGTAGCAGCTCTTTGAGACTTGTCAAAATAAAGGAGTTCTCAGATTTGTCTCTATGGTTTGTTTCCTCTTCAAGTAGCCCTAGGCACACACTGTGGAAAAGCACTTTCATTGAGATGGGTTGCCAAGCTTCTAAGAAATAACGAGTTTCCGAAATACTAGCAAATATTTATTCACCCAATCTTGATGATCCTTGGTGGTAATGATCAGTACACAAATCCCACTTGGCTCACCAAATTTTGTTCTTCTATGTTGAAGCGTTCGTCTACAGTAGCAGTTTTTATATTAAGGTTTCCCTCGATTCTCTGATATATAGATAGATGAATTTGGAACTCTAAATCCAACATGGTTTGTAGTAGCTCTTTGAAACTTGGCAAAATAAAGGAGTTCTCAGTTTTGTCTCTATGGTTTGTTTCCTCTTCAAGTAGCCCTAGGCACAGACTGTGGAAAAGCACTTTCATTGAGAGGGGTTGCCAAGCTTCTAAGAAATTACGAATTTCCGAAATACCAGCAAATATTTTTTCACCGAATCTTGATGATACTTGGTGGTAATGATCAGGACACAAATCCCACTTAGCTCACCAAATTTTGTTCTTCTAGGTTGAAGCGTTCGTCTACAGTAGCAGTTTTTATATTTAGGTTTCCCTCTGTTAACTCATATACAGATAGCTGAATTTGGAACTCTAAATCCAACATGGTTTGTAGTAGCTCTTTGAGACTTGCAAAAATAACGGAGTTGTCAGTTTTGTCTCTATGGTTTGTTTCCTCTTCAAGTAGCCCTAGGCACACACTGTGGAAAAGCACTTTGATTGAGAGGGGTTGCCAAGCTTCTAAGAAAAAACGAGTTTCCGAAATACCAGCAAATATTTTTTCACCCAATCTTGATGATACGTGGTGGTAATGATCAGTACACAAATCCCACTTGGCTCACCAAATTTTGTTCTTCTAGGTTGAAGCGTTCGTCTACAGTAGCAGTTTTTATATTTAGGTTTCCCTCTGTTCTCTCCTATATAGAAAGATGAATTTGGAACTCTAAATCCAACATGGTTTGTAGTAGCTCTTTGAAACTTGACAAAATAAAGGAGTTCTCAGTTTTGTCGCTATGGTTTGTTTCCTCTTCAAGTAGCCATAGGCACAGACTGTGGAAAAGCACTTTCATTGAGAGGGGTTGCCAAGCTTCTAAGAAATAACGAGTTTCCGAAATACCAGCAAATATTTTTTCACCCAATCTTGATGACACTTGGTGCTAATGATCAGTACACAATTCCCACTTGGCTCAAAAATTTTGTTCTTCTAGGTTGAAGCGTTCGTCTACAGTAGCAGTTTTTATATTTAGGTTTCACTCTGTTCTCTCATATATAGATAGATGAATTTGGAACTCGAAATCCAAAATGGTTTGTAGTAGCTCTTTGAGACTTGACAAAATAAAGGAGTTCTCAGTTTTGTCTCTATGGTTTGTTTCCTCTTCAAGTAGCCATAGGCACACACTGTGGAAAAGCTCTTTCATTGAGATGGGTTGCCAAGCTTCTACGAAATTACGAGTTTCCTAAATACCAGCAAATATTTTTTCACCCAATCTTGATGATACTTGGTGGTAATGATCAGTACACAAATCCCACTTGGCTCACCAAATTTTGTTCATCTAGGTTGAAGCGTTCGTCTACAGTAGCAGTTTTTATATTTAGGTTTCCCTTGATTCTCTGATATATAGATAGATGAATTTGGAACTCTAAATCCAACATGGTTTGTAGTAGCTCTTTGAAAATTGACAAAATAAAAAAGTTCTCAGTTTTGTCTCTATGGTTTGTTTCCTCTTCATGTAGCCCTAGGCACAGACTGTGGAAAAGCACTTTCATTGAGAGGGGTTGCCAAGCTTCTAAGAAATTACGAGTTTCCGAAATACAAGCAAATATTTTTTCACCCAATCTTGATGATACGTGGTGGTAATGATCAGTACACAAATCCCACTTTGCTCACCAAATTTTGTTCTTCTAGGTTGAAGCGTTTGTCTACAGTAGCAGTTTTATATTTAGGTTTCCCTCTGTTATCTCATATATAGATAGATGAATTTGCAACTCTAAATCCAACATGGTTTGTAGTAGCTCTTTGAGACTTGAAAAAATAAAGGAGTTCTCAGTTTTGTCTCTATGGTTTTTTTCCTCTTCAATTAGCCCTAGGCACACACTGTGGAAAAGCACTTTGATTGAGAGGGGTTGCCAAGCTTCTAAGAAAAAAACGACTTTCTGAAATACCAGCAAATATTTTTTCACCCAATCTTGATGATACGTGGTGGTAATGATCAGTACACAAATCCCACTTGGCTCACCAAATTTTGTTCTTCTAGGTTGAAGCGTTCGTTTACAGTAGCAGTTTTTATATTTAGGTTTCCCTCTGTTCTCTCCTATATAGAAAGATGAATTTGGAACTCTAAATCCAACATGGTTTGTAGTAGCTCTTTGAAAGTTGACAAAATAAAGGAGTTCTCAGTTTTGTCTCTATGGTTTGTTTCCTCTTCAAGTAGCCCTAGGCACACACTCTGGAAAAGCACTTTCGTTGAGATGGGTGGCCAAGCTTCTAAGAAATAACGAGTTTCCGAAATACCAGCAAATATTTATTCACCCTATCTTGATGATACTTGGTGGTAATGATCAGTACACAAATCCCACTTGGCTCACCAAATTTTGTTCTTCTAGGTTGAAGCATTCGCCTACAGTAGCTGTTTTTATATTTAGGTTTCCCTCTGTTCTCTCCCATATAGATAGATGAATTTGGAACTCTAAATCCAACATGGTTTGTAGTAGCTCTTTGAAACTTGACAAAATAAAGGAGTTCTCAGTTTTGTCTCTATGGTTTGTTTCCTCTTCAAGTAGCCCTAGGCACAGACTGTGGAAAAGCAGTTTCAATGAGAGGGGTTGCCAAGCTTCTAAGAAATAAAGAGTTTTCGAAATACTAGCAAATATTTTTTCACCCAAACTTGATGATACTTGGAGGTAAAGATCAGAACACATTTCCAACTTGGCTCACCAAATTTTGTTACTCTAGGTTGAAGCGTTCGTCTACAGTAGCTGTTTTTATATTTAGGTTAAACTCTGTTCTCTCCTATATAGATAGATGAATTTGGAACTCTAAATCCAACATGGTTTGTAGTAGCTCTTTGAAACTTGACAAAATAAAGGAGTTCTCAGTTTTGTCCCTATGATTTATTTCCTCTTCATGTAGCCCTAGGCACAGACTGTGGAAAAGCACTTTCATTGAGAGGGGTTGCCAAGCTTCTAAGAAATTACGAGTTTCCTAAATACCAGCAAATATTTTTTCACCCAATCTTGATGATACGTGGTGGTAATGATCAGTACACAAATCCCACTTGGCTCACAAATTTTGTTCTTCTACACGTTGAAGCGTTCGTCTACACTAGCAGTTTTTATATTTATTTTTCCCTCTGTTCTCTCCTATATAGATAGATGAATTTGGAACTCTAAATCCAACATGGTTTGTAGTAGCTCTTTGAAACTTGAAAAAATAACGGAGTTCTCAGTTTTGTCTCTATGGTTTGTTTCCTCTTCAAGTAGCCCTAGGCACAGACTGTAGAAAAGCACTTTCATTGAGAGGGGTTGCCAAGCTTCTAAGAAAAAACGAGTTTCCGAAATACCAGCAAATATTTTTTCACCCAATCTTGATGATACTTGGTGGTAATGATCAGTACACAAATCCCACTTGGCTCACCAAATTTTGTTCTTCTAGGTTGAAGCGTTCGTCTACAGTAGCAGTATAAATATTTAGGTTTCCCTCTGTTCTCTCATATATAGATCGATGAATTTGGAACTCTAAATCCAACATGGTTTGTAGTAGCTCTTTGAAACTTGACAAAATAAAGGAGTTCTCAGTTTTGTCTCTATGGTTTGTTTCCTCTTCAAGTAGCCCTTGGCACAGACTGTGGAAAAGCACTTTCATTGAGAGGGGTTGCAAAGCTTCTAAGAAATTACGAGTTTCCGAAATACCAGCAAATATTTTTTCACCAAATCTTGATGATACTTGGTGCTAATGATCAGTACACAATTCCCACTTGGCTCACCAAATTTTGTTCTTCTATGTTGAAGCGTTCGTCTACAGTAGCAGTTTTTATATTTAGGATTCTCTCTGTTCTCTCCTATATAGATAGATGAATTTGGAACTCTAAATCCAACATGGTTTGTAGTAGCTCTTTGAAACTTGAAAAAATAAAGGAGTTCTCAGTTGTGTCTCTATGGTTTGTTTCCTCTTCAAAGAGCCCTAGGCACAGACTGTGGAAAGCACTTTCATTGAGAGGGTTTCCTAAGCTTCTACGAAATAACGATTTTCCGAAATACCAGCAAATATTTTTTCACCCAATCTTGATAATACTTGGTGTTAATGATCAGTACACAAATCCCAATTGGCTCCCCAAATTTTGTTCTTCTAGGTTAAAGCATTCGTCTACAGTAGCAGTTTTTATATTTAGGTTTCCCTCTGTTCTCTCCCATATAGATAGATGAATTTGGAACTCTAAATCCAACATGGTTTGTAGTAGCTCTTTGAAACTTGACAAAATAAAGGAGTTCTCAGATTTGTCTCTATGGTTTGTTTCCTCTTCAAGTAGCCCTAGGCACAGACTGTGGAAAAGCACTTTCATTGAGAGGGGCTGCCAAGCTTCTAAGAAATAACGAGTTTCCGAAATACCAGCAAATATTTTTTCACCCAATCTTGATGATACTTGTTGCTAATGATCAGTACACAAATCCCAGTTGGCTTACCAAATTTTGTTCTTCTAGGTTGAAGCGTTCGTCTAAAGTAGCAGTTTTTATATTTAGGTTTCCTTCTGTTCTCTCCTATATAGATAGATGAATTTGGAACTCTAAATCCAACATACTTTGTAGTAGCTCCTTGAAACTTCACAAAATAAAGGAGTTCTCAGTTTTGTCTCTATGGTTTGTTTCCTCTTCAAGTAGCCCTAGGCACAGACTGTGGAAAAGCACTTTCATTGAGAGGGGTTGCCAAGCTTCTAACAAATAACGAGTTTCCGAAATACCAGCAAATATTTTTTCACCCAATTTTGATGATACTTGTTGCTAATGATCAGTACACAAATCCCACTTGGCTCACCAAATTTAGTTCTTCTAGGTTGAAGCGTTCGAGTACAGTAGCAGTTTTTATATTTAGGTTTCCCTCTATTCTCTCCTATACAGATAGATGAATTTGGAACTCTAAATCCAACATGGTTTGTAGTAGCTCTTTGAAACTTGACGAAATAAAGGAGTTCTCAGTTTTGTCTCTCTGGTTTGTTTCCTCTTCATGTATCCCTAGGAACAGACTGTGGAAAAGCACTTTCATTGAGATGGTTTGCCAAGCTACTAAGAAATATCGAGTTTCCGAAATACCAGCAAATATTTTTTCACCCAAACTTGATGATACTTGGTGGTAATGATCAGCACACAAATCCCACTTGGCTAACCAATTTTTGTTCATCTAGGATGAAGCATTCGTGTACAGTAGCAGTTTTTATATTTAGGTTTCCCTCTGTTCTCTCCTATATAGATAGATGAATTTGGAACTCTAAATCCAACATGGTTTGTAGTAGCTCTGTGAAACTTGACAAAATAAAGGAGTTCTCAATTTTGTCTCTATGGTTTGTTTCCTCTTCAAGTAGCCCTAGGCACAGACTGTGGAAAGCACTTTCATTGAGATTGGTTGCCAGGCTTCTAAGAAATAACGAGTTTCCGAAATACCAGCAAATATTTCTTCACCCAATCTTGATGATACCTGGTGGTAGTGATCAGTACACAAATCCCACTTGCCTCACCAAATTTTGTTCTTCTAGGTTGTAGCGTTCGTCTACAGTAGCAGTTTTATATTTAGGTTTCTCTCTGTTCTCTCCTATATAGATAGATGAATTTGGAACTCTAAATCCAACGTGGTTTGCAGTAGCTCTTTGAAACTTGACAAAATAAAGGAGTTCTCAGTTTTGCCTTTATGGTTTGTTTCCTCTTCAAGTAGCCCTAGGCACAGACTGTGGAAAAGCACTTTCATTGAGAGGGGTTGCCAAGCTTCTAAGAAATAACGAGTTTCCGAAATACCAGCAAATATTTTTTCACCCAATCTTGATGATACTTGGTGGTAATGATGAGTACACAAATCCCACTTGGCTCACCAAATTTTGTTCTTCTAGGTTGAAGCGTTCGTATACAGTAGCAGTTTTTATATTTAGGTTTCCCTCTGTTCTCTCCTATACAGATAGATGAATTTGGAACTCTAAATCCAACATGGTTTGTAGTAGCTCTTTGAAACTTGACAAAATACAGGAGGTCTCAGATTTGTCTCTATGGTTTGTTTCCTTTTCAAGTAGCCCTAGGCACAGACTGTGGAAAATCACTTTCATTGAGAGGGGTTCCCAAGCTTCTAAGAAATAACGAGTTTCCGAAATACCAGCAAATATTTTTTTTCAACCAATCTTGATGATACTTGGTGGTAATGATCAGTACACAAATCCCACTTGGCTTACCAAATTTTGTTCTTCTAGGTTGAAGCGTTCGTATACAGTAGCAGTTTTTATATTTAGGATACCCTCTGTTCTCTCCTATACAGATAGATGAATTTGGAACTCTAAATCCAACATGGTTTGTAGTAGCTCTTTGAAACTTGACAAAATAAAGGAGTTCTCTGTTTTGTCTCTATGGTTTGTTTCCTCTTAAAGTAGCACTAGGCACAGACTGTGGAAAGCACTTTCATTGAGATTGGTTGCCAAGCTTCTAAGAAATAACGAGTTTCCGAAATACCAGCAAATATTTCTTCACCCAATCTTGATGATACCTGGTGGTAGTGATCAGTACACAAATTCCACTTGCCTCACCAAATTTTGTTCTTTTAGGTTGAAGCGTTCGTCTACAGTAGCAGTTTTATATTTAGGTTTCTCTCTGTTCTCTCCTATATAGATAGATGAATTTGGAACTCTAAATCCAACGTGGTTTGCAGTAGCTCTTTGAAACTTGACAAAATAAAGGAGTTCTCAGTTTTGCCTCTATGGTTTGTTTCCTCTTCAAGTAGCCCTAGGCACAGACTGTGGAAAAGCACTTTCATTGAGAGGGGTTGCCAAGCTTCTAAGAAATAACGTGTTTCCGAAATACCAGCAAATATTTTTTCACCCAATCTTGATGATACTTGGTGGTAATGATGAGTACACAAATCCCACTTGGCTCACCAAATTTTGTTCTTCTAGGTTGAAGCGTTCGTCTACAGTAGCTGTTTTTATATTTAGGTTTCTCTCTGTTCTCTCCCATATAGATAGATGAATTTGGAACTCTAAATACAACATGGTTTGTAGTAGCTCTTGAAACTTGACAAAATAAAGGAGTTCTCAGTTTTGTCTCTATGGTTTGTTTCCTCTTCAAGTAGCCCTAGGCACAGACTGTGGAAAGCACTTTCATTGAGAGGGGTTCCTAAGCTTCTACGAAATAACGAGTATCCGAAATACCAGCAAATATTTTTTCACCCAATCTTGATAATACTTGGTGGTAATGATCAGTACACAAATCCCACTTGGCACCCCAAATTTTGTTCTTCTAGGTTGAAGCGTTCGTCTACAGTAGCAGGTTTTATATTTAGGTTTCCCTCTGTTCTCTCCCATATAGATAGATGATTTTGGAACTCTAAATCCAACATGGTTTGTAGTAGCTCTTTGAAACTTGACAAAATAAAGGAGTTCTCAGTTTTGTCGCTATGGTTTGTTTCCTCTTCAAGTAGCCCTAGGCACAGACTGTGGAAAAGCACTTTCATTGAGAGGGGTTCCCAAGCTTCTAAGAAATAACGAGTTTCCGAAAACCAGCAAATATTTTTTCACCCAATCTTGATGATAGGTGGTGGTAATGATCAGTACACAAGTCCCACTTGGCTCACCAAATTTTGTTCTTCTAGGTTGAAGCGTTCGTCTACAGTAGCAGTTTTTATATTTAGGTTTCTCTCTGTTCTCTTCTATATAGATAGATGAATTTGGAACTCTAAATCCAACATGGTTTGTAGTAGCTCTTTGACACTTGACAAAATAAAGGAGTTCTCAGTTTTGTCTCTATGGTTTGTTTCCTCTTCAAGTAGCCCTAGGCACAGACTGTGGAAAAGCACTTTCATTGAGAGGGGTTGCCAAGCTTCTAAGAAATTATGAGTTTCTGAAATACCAGCAAATATTTTTATACCGAATCTTGATGATACTTGGTGGTAATGATCAGTACAGAAATCCCACTTGGCTCACCAAATTTTGTTCTTCTAGGTTGAAGCGTTTGTCTACAGTAGCAGTTTTTATATTTAGGTTTCCCTCTGTTATCTCATATATAGATAGATGAATTTGGAACTCTAAATCCAACATGGTTTGTAGTAGCTCTTTGAGACTTGAAAAAATAATGGAGTTCTCAGTTTTGTCTCTATGGTTTGTTTCCTCTTCAAGTAGCCCTAGGCACACACTGTGGAAAAGCACTTTAATTGAGAGGGGTTGCCAAGCTTCTAAGAAAAACGAGTTTCCGAAATACCAGCAAATATTTTTCACCCAATCTTGATGATTCGTGGTGGTAATGATCAGTACACAAATCCCACTTGGCTCACCAAATTTTGTTCTTCTAGGTTGAAGCGTTCGTCTACAGTAGCAGTTTTTATATTTAGGTTTCCCTCTGTTATCTCATATATAGATAGATGAATTTGGAACTCTAAATCCAACATGGTTTGTAGTAGCTCTTTGAGACTTGTCAAAATAAAGGAGTTCTCAGATTTGTCTCTATGGTTTGTTTCCTCTTCAAGTAGCCCTAGGCACACACTGTGGTAAAGCACTTTCATTGAGATGGGTTGCCAAGCTTCTAAGGAATAACGAGTTTCCGAAATACTAGCAAATATTTATTCACCCAATCTTGATGATCCTTGGTGGTAATGATCAGTACACAAATCCCACTTGGCTCACCAAATTTTGTTCTTCTATGTTGAAGCGTTCGTCTACAGTAGCAGTTTTTATATTTAGGTTTCCCTCGATTCTCTGATATATAGATAGATGAATTTGGAACTCTAAATCCAACATGGTTTGTAGTAGCTCTTTGAAACTTGACAAAATAAAGGAGTTCTCTGTTTTGTCTCTATGGTTTGTTTCCTCTTCGTGTAGCCCTAGGCACAGACTGTGGAAAAGCACTTTCATTGAGAGGGGTTGCCAAGCTTCTAAGAAATTACGAGTTTCCGAAATACCAGCAAATATTTTTTCACCGAATCTTGATGATACTGGTTGCTAATGATCAGGACACAAATCCCACTTGGCTCACCAAATTTAGTTCTTCTGGGTTGAAGCGTTCGTGTACAGTAGCAGTTTTTATATTTAGGTTTCCCTCTGTTCTCTCCTACACAGATAGATGAATTTGGAACTCTAAATCCAACATGGTTTTTAGTAGCTCTTTGAAACTTGACAAAATAAAGGAGTTCTCAGTTTTGTCTCTCTGGTTTGTTTCCTCTTCAAATAGCACTAGGAACAGACTGTGGAAAAGCACTTTCATTGAGATGGGTTGCCAAGCTTCTAAGAAATATCGAGTTTCCGAAATAACAGCAAATATTTTTTCACCGAAACTTGATGATACTTGTTGCTAATGATCAGTACACAAATCCCACTTGGCTCAACAAATTTTGTTCTTCTATGTTGAAGCGTTCGTCTACAGTAGCAGTTTTTATATTTAGGATTCTCTCTGTTCTCTCCTATATAGATAGATGAATTTGGAACTCTAAATCCAACATGGTTTGTAGTAGCTCTTTGAAACTTGAAAAAATAAAGGAGTTCTCAGTTGTGTCTCTATGGTTTGTTTCCTCTTCAAAGAGCCCTAGGCACAGACTGTGGAAAGCACTTTCATTGAGAGGGTTTCCTAAGCTTCTACGAAATAACGATTTTCCGAAATACCAGCAAATATTTTTTCACCCAATCTTGATAATACTTGGTGTTAATGATCAGTACACAAATCCCAATTGGCTCCCCAAATTTTGTTCTTCTAGGTTAAAGCATTCGTCTACAGTAGCAGTTTTTATATTTAGGTTTCCCTCTGTTCTCTCCCATATAGATAGATGAATTTGGAACTCTAAATCCAACATGGTTTGTAGTAGCTCTTTGAAACTTGACAAAATAAAGGAGTTCTCAGATTTGTCTCTATGGTTTGTTTCCTCTTCAAGTAGCCCTAGGCACAGACTGTGGAAAAGCACTTTCATTGAGAGGGGCTGCCAAGCTTCTAAGAAATAACGAGTTTCCGAAATACCAGCAAATATTTTTTCACCCAATCTTGATGATACTTGTTGCTAATGATCAGTACACAAATCCCAGTTGGCTTACCAAATTTTGTTCTTCTAGGTTGAAGCGTTCGTCTAAAGTAGCAGTTTTTATATTTAGGTTTCCTTCTGTTCTCTCCTATATAGATAGATGAATTTGGAACTCTAAATCCAACATACTTTGTAGTAGCTCCTTGAAACTTCACAAAATAAAGGAGTTCTCAGTTTTGTCTCTATGGTTTGTTTCCTCTTCAAGTAGCCCTAGGCACAGACTGTGGAAAAGCACTTTCATTGAGAGGGGTTGCCAAGCTTCTAACAAATAACGAGTTTCCGAAATACCAGCAAATATTTTTTCACCCAATTTTGATGATACTTGTTGCTAATGATCAGTACACAAATCCCACTTGGCTCACCAAATTTAGTTCTTCTAGGTTGAAGCGTTCGAGTACAGTAGCAGTTTTTATATTTAGGTTTCCCTCTATTCTCTCCTATACAGATAGATGAATTTGGAACTCTAAATCCAACATGGTTTGTAGTAGCTCTTTGAAACTTGACGAAATAAAGGAGTTCTCAGTTTTGTCTCTCTGGTTTGTTTCCTCTTCATGTATCCCTAGGAACAGACTGTGGAAAAGCACTTTCATTGAGATGGGTTGCCAAGCTACTAAGAAATATCGAGTTTCCGAAATACCAGCAAATATTTTTTCACCCAAACTTGATGATACTTGGTGGTAATGATCAGCACACAAATCCCACTTGGCTAACCAATTTTTGTTCATCTAGGATGAAGCATTCGTGTACAGTAGCAGTTTTTATATTTAGGTTTCCCTCTGTTCTCTCCTATATAGATAGATGAATTTGGAACTCTAAATCCAACGTGGTTTGCAGTAGCTCTTTGAAACTTGACAAAATAAAGAGTTCTCAGTTTTGCCTCTATGGTTTGTTTCCTCTTCAAGTAGCCCTAGGCACAGACTGTGGAAAAGCACTTTCATTGAGAGGGGTTGCCAAGCTTCTAAGAAATAACGATTTCCGAAATACCAGCAAATATTTTTTCACCCAATCTTGATGATACTTGGTGGTAATGATGAGTACACAAATCCCACTTGGCTCACCAAATTTTGTTCTTCTAGGTTGAAGCGTTCGTATACAGTAGCAGTTTTTATATTTAGGTTTCCCCTCTGTTCTCTCCTATACAGATAGATGAATTTGGAACTCTAAATCCAACATGGTTTGTAGTAGCTCTTTGAAACTTGACAAAATACAGGAGGTCTCAGATTTGTCTCTATGGTTTGTTTCCTTTTCAAGTAGCCCTAGGCACAGACTGTGGAAAATCACTTTCATTGAGAGGGGTTCCCAAGCTTCTAAGAAATAACGAGTTTCCGAAATACCAGCAAATATTTTTTTTCAACCAATCTTGATGATACTTGGTGGTAATGATCAGTACACAAATCCCACTTGGCTTACCAAATTTTGTTCTTCTAGGTTGAAGCGTTCGTATACAGTAGCAGTTTTTATATTTAGGTTTCCCTCTGTTCTCTCCTATACAGAAGATGAATTTGGAACTCTAAATCCAACATGGTTTGTAGTAGCTCTTTGAAACTTGACAAAATAAAGGAGTTCTCTGTTTTGTCTCTATGGTTTGTTTCCTCTTAAAGTAGCACTAGGCACAGACTGTGGAAAGCACTTTCATTGAGATTGGTTGCCAAGCTTCTAAGAAATAAACGAGTTTCCGAAATACAAGCAAATATTTCTTCACCCAATCTTGATGATACCTGGTGGTAGTGATCAGTACACAAATTCCACTTGCCTCACCAAATTTTGTTCTTTTAGGTTGAAGCGTTCGTCTACAGTAGCAGTTTTATATTTAGGTTTCTCTCTGTTCTCTCCTATATAGATAGATGAATTTGGAACTCTAAATCCAACGTGGTTTGCAGTAGCTCTTTGAAACTTGACAAAATAAAGAAGTTCTCAGTTTTGCCTCTATGGTTTGTTTCCTCTTCAAGTAGCCCTAGGCACAGACTGTGGAAAAGCACTTTCATTGAGAGGGGTTGCCAAGCTTCTAAGAAATAACGTGTTTCCGAAATACCAGCAAATATTTTTTCACCCAATCTTGATGATACTTGGTGGTAATGATGAGTACACAAATCCCACTTGGCTCACCAAATTTTGTTCTTCTAGGTTGAAGCGTTCGTCTACAGTAGCTGTTTTTATATTTAGGTTTCTCTCTGTTCTCTCCCATATAGATAGATGAATTTGGAACTCTAAATACAACATGGTTTGTAGTAGCTCTTTGAAACTTGACAAAATAAAGGAGGTCTCAGATTTGTCTCTATGGTTTGTTTCCTTTTCAAGTAGCCCTAGGCACAGACTGTGGAAAATCACTTTCATTGAGAGGGGTTCCCAAGCTTCTAAGAAATAATGAGTTTCCGAAATACCAGCAAATATTTTTTTTCAACCAATCTTGATGATACTTGGTGGTAATGATCAGTACACAAATCCCACTTGGCTTACCAAATTTTGTTCTTCTAGGTTGAAGCGTTCGTGTACAGTAGCAGTTTTTATATTTAGGTTTCCCTCTGTTCTCTCCTATACAGATAGATGAATTTGGAACTCTAAATCCAACATGGTTTGTAGTAGCTCTTGAAACTTGACAAAATAAAGGAGTTCTCAGTTTTGTCTGTATGGTTTGTTTCCTCTTCAAGTAGCCCTAGGCACAGACTGTGGAAAGCACTTTCATTGAGAGGGGTTCCTAAGCTTCTACGAAATAACGAGTATCCGAAATACCAGCAAATATTTTTTCACCCAATCTTGATAATACTTGGTGGTAATGATCAGTACACAAATCCCACTTGGCACCCCAAATTTTGTTCTTCTAGGTTGAAGCGTTCGTCTACAGTAGCAGGTTTTATATTTAGGTTTCCCTCTGTTCTCTCCCATATAGATAGATGATTTTGGAACTCTAAATCCAACATGGTTTGTAGTAGCTCTTTGAAACTTGACAAAATAAAGGAGTTCTCAGTTTTGTCGCTATGGTTTGTTTCCTCTTCAAGTAGCCCTAGGCACAGACTGTGGAAAAGCACTTTCATTGAGAGGGGTTCCCAAGCTTCTAAGAAATAACGAGTTTCCGAAATACCAGCAAATATTTTTTCACCCAATCTTGATGATAGGTGGTGGTAATGATCAGTACACAAGTCCCACTTGGCTCACCAAATTTTGTTCTTCTAGGTTGAAGCGTTCGTCTACAGTAGCAGTTTTTATATTTAGGTTTCTCTCTGTTCTCTTCTATATAGATAGATGAATTTGGAACTCTAAATCCAACATGGTTTGTAGTAGCTCTTTGAAACTTGACAAAATAAAGGAGTTCTCAGATTTGTCTATATGTTTTGTTTCCTCTTCAAGTAGCCCTAGGCACAGACTGTGGAAAAGCACTTTCATTGAAAGGGGTTGCCAAGCTTCTAAGAAATAACGAGTTTCGGAAATACCAGCAAATATTTTTTCACCCAAACTTGATGATACTTGGTGGTAATGATTTGTATACAAATCCCACTTGGCTTACCAAATTTTGTTCTTCTAGGTTGAAGCGTTCGTCTACAGTAGCAGTTTTTATATTTAGGTTTCCCTCTGTTCTCTCCTATATAGAAAGATGAATTTGGAACTCTAAATCCAACATGCTTTTTAGTAGCTCTTTGAAACTTGACAAAATAAAGGAGTTCTCAGTTTTGTCTCTATGGTTTGTTTCCTCTTAAAGTAGCCCTAGCCACAGACTGTGGAAAGCACTTTCATTGAGATTGGTTGCCAAGCTTCTACGAAATAACGAGTTTCCGAAACACCAGCAAATATTTCTTCACCCAATCTTGATGATACTTGGTGGTAGTGATCAGTACACAAATCCCACTTGCCTCACCAAATTTTTTTCTTCTAGGTTGAAGCGTTCGTCTACAGTAGCAGTTTTATATTTAGGTTTTTCTCTGTTCTCTCCTATATAGATAGATGAATTTGGAACTCTAAATCCAACGTGGTTTGCAGTAGCTCTTTGAAACTTGACAAAATAAAGGAGTTCTCAGATTTGTCTCTATAGTTTGTTTCCTTTTCAAGTATCCCTAGGCACAGACTGTGGAAAAGCACTTTCATTGAGAGGGGTTGCCAAGCTTCTAAGAAATAACGAGTTTCCGAAATACCAGCAAATATTTTTTCACCCAATCTTGATGATACTTGGTGGTAATGATTAGTATACAAATCCCACTTGGCTTACCAAATTTTGTTCTTCTAGGTTGAAGCGTTCTTCTACAGTAGCAGTTTTTATATTTAGGTTTCCCTCTGTTCTCTCCTATATAGATAGATGAATTTGGAACTCTAAATCCAACATGCTTTGTAGTAGCTCCTTGAAACTTGACAAAATAAAGGAGTTCTCAGTTTTGTCTCTATGGTTTGTTTCCTCTTCAAGTAGCCCTAGGCACAGACTGTGGAAAAGCACTTTCATTGAGAGGGGTTGCCAACCTTCTAAGAAATAACGAGTTTCCGAAATACCAGCAAATATTTTTTCACCCAATCTTGATGATACTTGGTGGTAATGATCAGTACACAAATCCCACTTGGCTCACCAAATTTTGTTCTTCTAGGTTGAAGCGTTCGTGTACAGTAGCAGTTTTTATATTTAGGTTTCCCTCTGTTCTCTCCTATATAGATAGATGAATTTGGAACTCTAAATTCAACATGGTTTATAGTAGCGCTTTGAAACTTGACAAAATAAAGGAGTTCTCAGTTTTGTCTCTATGGTTTGTTTCCTCTTCAAGTAGCCCTAGGCACAGACTGTGGAAAGCACTTTCATTGAGATGGGTTGCCAAGCTTCTAAGAAATATCGAGTTTCCGAAATAACAGCAAATATTTTTTCACCGAAACTTGATGATACTTGTTGCTAATGATCAGTACACAAATCCCACTTGGCTCAACAAATTTTGTTCTTCTATGTTGAAGCGTTCGTCTACAGTAGCAGTTTTTATATTTAGGATTCTCTCTGTTCTCTCCTATATAGATAGATGAATTTGGAACTCTAAATCCAACATGGTTTGTAGTAGCTCTTTGAAACTTGAAAAAATAAAGGAGTTCTCAGTTGTGTCTCTATGGTTTGTTTCCTCTTCAAAGAGCCCTAGGCACAGACTGTGGAAAGCACTTTCATTGAGAGGGTTTCCTAAGCTTCTACGAAATAACGATTTTCCGAAATACCAGCAAATATTTTTTCACCCAATCTTGATAATACTTGGTGTTAATGATCAGTACACAAATCCCAATTGGCTCCCCAAATTTTGTTCTTCTAGGTTAAAGCATTCGTCTACAGTAGCAGTTTTTATATTTAGGTTTCCCTCTGTTCTCTCCCATATAGATAGATGAATTTGGAACTCTAAATCCAACATGGTTTGTAGTAGCTCTTTGAAACTTGACAAAATAAAGGAGTTCTCAGATTTGTCTCTATGGTTTGTTTCCTCTTCAAGTAGCCCTAGGCACAGACTGTGGAAAAGCACTTTCATTGAGAGGGGCTGCCAAGCTTCTAAGAAATAACGAGTTTCCGAAATACCAGCAAATATTTTTTCACCCAATCTTGATGATACTTGTTGCTAATGATCAGTACACAAATCCCAGTTGGCTTACCAAATTTTGTTCTTCTAGGTTGAAGCGTTCGTCTAAAGTAGCAGTTTTTATATTTAGGTTTCCTTCTGTTCTCTCCTATATAGATAGATGAATTTGGAACTCTAAATCCAACATACTTTGTAGTAGCTCCTTGAAACTTCACAAAATAAAGGAGTTCTCAGTTTTGTCTCTATGGTTTGTTTCCTCTTCAAGTAGCCCTAGGCACAGACTGTGGAAAAGCACTTTCATTGAGAGGGGTTGCCAAGCTTCTAACAAATAACGAGTTTCCGAAATACCAGCAAATATTTTTTCACCCAATTTTGATGATACTTGTTGCTAATGATCAGTACACAAATCCCACTTGGCTCACCAAATTTAGTTCTTCTAGGTTGAAGCGTTCGAGTACAGTAGCAGTTTTTATATTTAGGTTTCCCTCTATTCTCTCCTATACAGATAGATGAATTTGGAACTCTAAATCCAACATGGTTTGTAGTAGCTCTTTGAAACTTGACGAAATAAAGGAGTTCTCAGTTTTGTCTCTCTGGTTTGTTTCCTCTTCATGTATCCCTAGGATCAGACTGTGGAAAAGCACTTTCATTGAGATGGGTTGCCAAGCTACTAAGAAATATCGAGTTTCCGAAATACCAGCAAATATTTTTTCACCCAAACTTGATGATACTTGGTGGTAATGATCAGCACACAAATCCCACTTGGCTAACCAATTTTTGTTCATCTAGGATGAAGCATTCGTGTACAGTAGCAGTTTTTATATTTAGGTTTCCCTCTGTTCTCTCCTATATAGATAGATGAATTTGGAACTCTAAATCCAACGTGGTTTGCAGTAGCTCTTTGAAACTTGACAAAATAAAGGAGTTCTCAGTTTTGCCTCTATGGTTTGTTTCCTCTTCAAGTAGCCCTAGGCACAGACTGTGGAAAAGCACTTTCATTGAGAGGGGTTGCCAAGCTTCTAAGAAATAACGAGTTTCCGAAATACCAGCAAATATTTTTTCACCCAATCTTGATGATACTTGGTGGTAATGATGAGTACACAAATCCCACTTGGCTCACCAAATTTTGTTCTTCTAGGTTGAAGCGTTCGTATACAGTAGCAGTTTTTATATTTAGGTTTCCCTCTGTTCTCTCCTATACAGATAGATGAATTTGGAACTCTAAATCCAACATGGTTTGTAGTAGCTCTTTGAAACTTGACAAAATACAGGAGGTCTCAGATTTGTCTCTATGGTTTGTTTCCTTTTCAAGTAGCCCTAGGCACAGACTGTGGAAAATCACTTTCATTGAGAGGGGTTCCCAAGCTTCTAAGAAATAACGAGTTTCCGAAATACCAGCAAATATTTTTTTTCAACCAATCTTGATGATACTTGGTGGTAATGATCAGTACACAAATCCCACTTGGCTTACCAAATTTTGTTCTTCTAGGTTGAAGCGTTCGTATACAGTAGCAGTTTTTATATTTAGGTTTCCCTCTGTTCTCTCCTATACAGATAGATGAATTTGGAACTCTAAATCCAACATGGTTTGTAGTAGCTCTTTGAAACTTGACAAAATAAAGGAGTTCTCTGTTTTGTCTCTATGGTTTGTTTCCTCTTAAAGTAGCACTAGGCACAGACTGTGGAAAGCACTTTCATTGAGATTGGTTGCCAAGCTTCTAAGAAATAACGAGTTTCCGAAATACCAGCAAATATTTCTTCACCCAATCTTGATGATACCTGGTGGTAGTGATCAGTACACAAATTCCACTTGCCTCACCAAATTTTGTTCTTTTAGGTTGAAGCGTTCGTCTACAGTAGCAGTTTTATATTTAGGTTTCTCTCTGTTCTCTCCTATATAGATAGATGAATTTGGAACTCTAAATCCAACGTGGTTTGCAGTAGCTCTTTGAAACTTGACAAAATAAAGAAGTTCTCAGTTTTGCCTCTATGGTTTGTTTCCTCTTCAAGTAGCCCTAGGCACAGACTGTGGAAAAGCACTTTCATTGAGAGGGGTTGCCAAGCTTCTAAGAAATAACGTGTTTCCGAAATACCAGCAAATATTTTTTCACCCAATCTTGATGATACTTGGTGGTAATGATGAGTACACAAATCCCACTTGGCTCACCAAATTTTGTTCTTCTAGGTTGAAGCGTTCGTCTACAGTAGCTGTTTTTATATTTAGGTTTCTCTCTGTTCTCTCCCATATAGATAGATGAATTTGGAACTCTAAATACAACATGGTTTGTAGTAGCTCTTTGAAACTTGACAAAATAAAGGAGGTCTCAGATTTGTCTCTATGGTTTGTTTCCTTTTCAAGTAGCCCTAGGCACAGACTGTGGAAAATCACTTTCATTGAGAGGGGTTCCCAAGCTTCTAAGAAATAATGAGTTTCCGAAATACCAGCAAATATTTTTTTTCAACCAATCTTGATGATACTTGGTGGTAATGATCAGTACACAAATCCCACTTGGCTTACCAAATTTTGTTCTTCTAGGTTGAAGCGTTCGTGTACAGTAGCAGTTTTTATATTTAGGTTTCCCTCTGTTCTCTCCTATACAGATAGATGAATTTGGAACTCTAAATCCAACATGGTTTGTAGTAGCTCTTGAAACTTGACAAAATAAAGGAGTTCTCAGTTTTGTCTGTATGGTTTGTTTCCTCTTCAAGTAGCCCTAGGCACAGACTGTGGAAAGCACTTTCATTGAGAGGGGTTCCTAAGCTTCTACGAAATAACGAGTATCCGAAATACCAGCAAATATTTTTTCACCCAATCTTGATAATACTTGGTGGTAATGATCAGTACACAAATCCCACTTGGCACCCCAAATTTTGTTCTTCTAGGTTGAAGCGTTCGTCTACAGTAGCAGGTTTTATATTTAGGTTTCCCTCTGTTCTCTCCCATATAGATAGATGATTTTGGAACTCTAAATCCAACATGGTTTGTAGTAGCTCTTTGAAACTTGACAAAATAAAGGAGTTCTCAGTTTTGTCGCTATGGTTTGTTTCCTCTTCAAGTAGCCCTAGGCACAGACTGTGGAAAAGCACTTTCATTGAGAGGGGTTCCCAAGCTTCTAAGAAATAACGAGTTTCCGAAATACCAGCAAATATTTTTTCACCCAATCTTGATGATAGGTGGTGGTAATGATCAGTACACAAGTCCCACTTGGCTCACCAAATTTTGTTCTTCTAGGTTGAAGCGTTCGTCTACAGTAGCAGTTTTTATATTTAGGTTTCTCTCTGTTCTCTTCTATATAGATAGATGAATTTGGAACTCTAAATCCAACATGGTTTGTAGTAGCTCTTTGAAACTTGACAAAATAAAGGAGTTCTCAGATTTGTCTATATGTTTTGTTTCCTCTTCAAGTAGCCCTAGGCACAGACTGTGGAAAAGCACTTTCATTGAAAGGGGTTGCCAAGCTTCTAAGAAATAACGAGTTTCGGAAATACCAGCAAATATTTTTTCACCCAAACTTGATGATACTTGGTGGTAATGATTTGTATACAAATCCCACTTGGCTTACCAAATTTTGTTCTTCTAGGTTGAAGCGTTCGTCTACAGTAGCAGTTTTTATATTTAGGTTTCCCTCTGTTCTCTCCTATATAGAAAGATGAATTTGGAACTCTAAATCCAACATGCTTTTTAGTAGCTCTTTGAAACGTGACAAAATAAAGGAGTTCTCAGTTTTGTCTCTATGGTTTGTTTCCTCTTAAAGTAGCCCTAGCCACAGACTGTGGAAAGCACTTTCATTGAGATTGGTTGCCAAGCTTCTACGAAATAACGAGTTTCCGAAACACCAGCAAATATTTCTTCACCCAATCTTGATGATACTTGGTGGTAGTGATCAGTACACAAATCCCACTTGCCTCACCAAATTTTTTTCTTCTAGGTTGAAGCGTTCGTCTACAGTAGCAGTTTTATATTTAGGTTTTTCTCTGTTCTCTCCTATATAGATAGATGAATTTGGAACTCTAAATCCAACGTGGTTTGCAGTAGCTCTTTGAAACTTGACAAAATAAAGGAGTTCTCAGATTTGTCTCTATAGTTTGTTTCCTTTTCAAGTATCCCTAGGCACAGACTGTGGAAAAGCACTTTCATTGAGAGGGGTTGCCAAGCTTCTAAGAAATAACGAGTTTCCGAAATACCAGCAAATATTTTTTCACCCAATCTTGATGATACTTGGTGGTAATGATTAGTATACAAATCCCACTTGGCTTACCAAATTTTGTTCTTCTAGGTTGAAGCGTTCTTCTACAGTAGCAGTTTTTATATTTAGGTTTCCCTCTGTTCTCTCCTATATAGATAGATGAATTTGGAACTCTAAATCCAACATGCTTTGTAGTAGCTCCTTGAAACTTGACAAAATAAAGGAGTTCTCAGTTTTGTCTCTATGGTTTGTTTCCTCTTCAAGTAGCCCTAGGCACAGACTGTGGAAAAGCACTTTCATTGAGAGGGGTTGCCAACCTTCTAAGAAATAACGAGTTTCCGAAATACCAGCAAATATTTTTTCACCCAATCTTGATGATACTTGGTGGTAATGATCAGTACACAAATCCCACTTGGCTCACCAAATTTTGTTCTTCTAGGTTGAAGCGTTCGTGTACAGTAGCAGTTTTTATATTTAGGTTTCCCTCTGTTCTCTCCTATATAGATAGATGAATTTGGAACTCTAAATTCAACATGGTTTATAGTAGCGCTTTGAAACTTGACAAAATAAAGGAGTTCTCAGTTTTGTCTCTATGGTTTGTTTCCTCTTCAAGTAGCCCTAGGCACAGACTGTGGAAAGCACTTTCATTGAGATGGGTTGCAAGGTTCTAAGAAATAACGAGTTTCCGAAATACCAGCAAATATTTTTTCACACAATCTTGTTGATACGTGGTGGTAATGATCAGTACACAAATCCCACTTGGCTCACCAAATTTTGTTCTTCTAGTTTGAAGCGTTCGTCTACAGTAGCTGTTTTTATATTTAGGTTTCTCTCTGTTCTCTGCCATATAGATAGATGAATTTGGAACTCTAAATCCAACGTGGTTTGCAGTAGCTCTTTGAAACTTGACAAAATAAAGGAGGTCTCAGATTTGTCTCTATGGTTTGTTTCCTTTTCAAGTAGCCCTAGGCACAGACTGTGGAAAATCACTTTCATTGAGAGGGGTTCCCAAGCTTCTAAGAAATAATGAGTTTCCGAAATACCAGCAAATATTTTTTTTCAACCAATCTTGATGATACTTGGTGGTAATGATCAGTACACAAATCCCACTTGGCTTACCAAATTTTGTTCTTCTAGGTTGAAGCGTTCGTGTACAGTAGCAGTTTTTATATTTAGGTTTCCCTCTGTTCTCTCCTATACAGATAGATGAATTTGGAACTCTAAATCCAACATGTTTTGTAGTAGCTCTTTGAAACTTGACAAAATAAAGGAGTTCTCAGTTTTGTCTCTATGGTTTGTTTCCTCTTCAAGTAGCCCTAGGCACAGACTGTGGAAAGCACTTTCATTGAGAGGGGTTCCTAAGCTTCTACGAAATAACGAGTTTCCGAAATACCAGCAAATATTTTTTCACCCAATCTTGATAATACTTGGTGGTAATGATCAGTACACAAATCCCACTTGGCTCCCCAAATTTTGTTCTTCTAGGTTGAAGCGTTCGTCTACAGTAGCAGGTTTTATATTTAGGTTTCCCTCTGTTCTCTCCCATATAGATAGATGATTTTGGAACTCTAAATCCAACATGGTTTGTAGTAGCTCTTTGAAACTTGACAAAATAAAGGAGTTCTCAGTATTGTCGCTATGGTTTGTTTCCTCTTCAAGTAGCCCTAGGCACAGACTGTGGAAAAGCACTTTCATTGAGAGGGGTTCCCAAGCTTCTAAGAAACAACGAGTTTCCGAAATACCAGCAAATATTTTTTCACCCAATCTTGATGATACGTGGTGGTAATGATCAGTACACAAGTCCCACTTGGCTCACCAAATTTTGTTCTTCTAGGTTGAAGCGTTCGTCTACAGTAGCAGTTTTTATATTTAGGTTTCTCTCTGTTCTCTTTTATATAGATAGATGAATTTGGAACTCTAAATCCAACATGGTATGTAGTAGCTCTTTGAAACTTGACAAAATAAAGGAGTTCTCAGATTTGTCTCTATGTTTTGTTTCCTCTTCAAGTAGCCCTAGGCACAGACTGTGGAAAAGCACTTTCATTGAAAGGGGTTGCCAAGCTTCTAAGAAATAACGAGTTTCGGAAATACCAGCAAATATTTTTTCACCCAAACTTGATGATACTTGGTGGTAATGATTTGTATACAAATCCCACTTGGCTTACCAAATTTTGTTCTTCTAGGTTGAAGCGTTCGTCTACAGTAGCAGTTTTTATATTTAGGTTTCCCTCTGTTCTCTCCTATATAGAATGATGAATTTAGAACTCTAAATCCAACATGCTTTTTAGTAGCTCTTTGAAACTTGACAAAATAAAGGAGTTCTCAGTTTTGTCTCTATGGTTTGTTTCCTCTTAAAGTAGCCCTAGCCACAGACTGTGGAAAGCACTTTCATTGAGATTGGTTGCCAAGCTTCTAAGAAATAACGAGTTTTCGAAACACCAGCAAATATTTTTTCACCAAATCTTGATGATACTTGGTGGTAGTGATCAGTACACAAATCCCACTTGCCTCACCAAATTTTTTTCTTCTAGGTTGAAGCGTTCGTCTACAGTAGCAGTTTTATATTTAGGTTTTTCTCTGTTCTCTCCTATATAGATAGATGAATTTGGAACTCTAAATCCAACGTGGTTTGCAGTAGCTCTTTGAAACTTGACAAAATAAAGGAGTTCTCAGATTTGTCTCTATGGTTTGTTTCCTTTTCAAGTAGCCCTAGGCACAGACTGTGGAAAAGCACTTTCATTGAGAGGGGTTGCCAAGCGTCTAAGAAATAACGAGTTTCCGAAATACCAGCAAATATTTTTTCACCCAATCTTGATGATACTTGGTGGTAATGATTATTATACAAATCCCACTTGGCTTACCAAATTTTGTTCTTCTAGGTTGAATCGTTCTTCTACAGTAGCAGTTTTTATATTTAGGTTTCCCTCTGTTCTCTCCTATATAGATAGATGAATTTGGAACTCTAAATCCAACATGCTTTGTAGTAGCTCCTTGAAACTTGACAAAATAAAGGAGTTCTCAGTTTTGTCTCTATGGTTTGTTTCCTCTTCAAGTAGCCCTAGGCACAGACTGTGGAAAAGCACTTTCATTGAGAGGGGTTGCCAACCTTCTAAGAAATAACGAGTTTCCGAAATACCAGCAAATATTTTTTCACCCAATCTTGATGATACTTGGTGGTAATGATCAGTACACAAATCCCACTTGGCTCACCAAATTTTGTTCTTCTAGGTTGAAGCGTTCGTGTACAGTAGCAGTTTTTATATTTAGGTTTCCCTCTGTTCTCTCCTATATAGATAGATGAATTTGGAACTCTAAATTCAACATGGTTTATAGTAGCGCTTTGAAACTTGACAAAATAAAGGAGTTCTCAGTTTTGTCTCTATGGTTTGTTTCCTCTTCAAGTAGCCCAAGGCACAGACTGTGGAAAGCACTTTCATTGAGATGGGTTGCAATGTTCTAAGAAATAACGAGTTTCCGAAATACCAGCAAATATTTTTTCACACAATCTTGTTGATACGTGGTTGTAATGATCAGTACACAAATCCCACTTGGCTCACCAAATTTTGTTCTTCTAGTTTGAAGCGTTCGTCTACAGTAGCAGTTTTTATATTTAGGTTTCCCTCTGTTCTCTCCTATATAGATAGATGAATTTGGAACTCTAAATCCAACGTGGTTTGCAGTAGCTCTTTGAAACTTGACAAAATAAAGGAGTTCTCAGATTTGTCTCTACGGTTTGTTTCCTCTTCAAGTAGCCCTAGGCACAGACTGTGGAAAAGCACTTTCATTGAGAGGGGTTGCCAAGCTTCTAAGAAATAACAAGTTTCCGAAATACCAGCAAATATTTTTTCACCCAATCTTGATGATACGTGGTGGTAATGATCAGTACACAAATCCCACTTGGCTCACCAAATTTTGTTCTTCTAGGTTGAAGCGTTCGTGTACAGTAGCAGTTTTTATATTTAGGTTTCCCTCTGTTCTCTCCTATATAGAAAGATGAATTTGGAACTCTAAATCCAACATGGTTTGTAGTAGCTCTTTGAAACTTGACAAAATAAAGGAGTTCTCAGTTTTGTCTCTATGGTTTGTTTGCTCTTCAAGTAGCCCTAGGCACAGACTGTGGAAAGCACTTTCATTGAGATTGGTTGCAGGGTTCTAAGAAATAACGAGTTTCCGAAATACCAGCAAATATTTTTTCACACAATCTTGTTGACACGTGGTGGTAATGATCAGTACACAAATCCCACTTGGCTCACCAAATTTTGTTCTTCTAGGTTGAAGCGTTCGTCTACAGTAGCAGTTTTTATATTTAGGTTTCTCTCTGTTCTCTCCTGTATAGATAGATGAATTTGGAACTCTAAATCCAACATGGTTTGTAGTAGCTCTTTGAAACTTGACAAAATAAAGGAGTTCTCAGATTTGTCTCTATGGTTTGTTTCCTCCTCAAGTAGCCCTAGGCACAGACTGTGGAAAAGCACTTTCATTGAGAGGGGCTGCCAAGCTTCTAAGATATAACGAGTTTCCGAAATACCAGCAAATATTTTTTCACCCAATCTTGATGATACTTGGTGGTAATGATCAGTACACAAATCCCACTTGGCTCACCAAATTTTGTTCTTCTAGGTTGAAGCATTCGTCTACAGTAGCAGTTTTTATATTTAGGTTTCCCTCTGTTCTCTCCTATAAAGATAGATGAATTTGGAACTCTAAATCCAACATGGTTTGTAGTAGCTCTTTGAAACTTGACAAAATAAAGGAGTTCTCAGTTTTGTCTCTATGGTTTGTTTCCTCTTAAAGTAGACCTAGGCACAGACTGTGGAAAGCACTTTCATTGAGATGGTTTGCCAAGCTTCTAAAAAATAACGAGTTTCTGAAATACCAGCAAATATTTTTTCACACAATCTTGTTGATACTTGGTGGTAATGATCAGTACATAAATCCCACTTGGCTCACCAAATTTTGTTCTTCTAGGTTGAAGCGTTCGTCTACAGTAGCAGTTTTTATATTTAGGTTTCTCTCTGTTCTCTCCTATATAGATAGATGAATTTGGAACTCTAAATCCATAATGGTTTGTAGTAGCTCTTTGAAACTTGACAAAATAAAGGAGTTCCCAGAATTGTCTCTATGGTTTGTTTTTTCTTCAAGTAGCCCTAGGCACAGACTGTGGAAAAGCACTTTCATTGAGGGGTTGCCAAGCTTCTAAGAAATAACGAGTTTCAGAAATACCAGCAAATATTTTTTCACACAATCTTGATGATACTTGGTGGTAATGATCAGTACACAAATCCCACTTGGCTCACCAAATTTAGTTCTTCTAGGTTGAAGCGTTCGTGTACAGTAGCATTTTTTATATTTAGGTTTCCCTCTGTTCTCTCCTATACAGATAGATGAATTTGGAACTCTAAATCCAACATTGTTTGTAGTACCTCTTTGAAACTTGACAAAATAAAGGAGTTCTCAGTTTTGTCTCTATGGTTTGTTTCCTGTTCAAGTAGCCCTAGGCACTGACTGTGGAAAGCACTTTCATTTAGAGGGGTTGCCATGTCTACGAAATAACGAGTTTCCGAAATACCAGCAAATATTTTTTCACCCAATCTTGATGATACTTGGTGGTAATGATCAGTACACAAATCCTACTTGGCTCACCAAATTTTGTTCTTCTAGTTTGAAGCGTTCGTCTACAGTAGCAGTTTTTATATTTAGGTTTCCCTCTGTTCTCTCCTATACAGATAGATGAATTTGGAACTCTAAATCCAACATGGTTTGTAGTAGCTCTTAGAAACTTGACAAAATAAAGGAGTTCTCAGATTTGTCTCTATGGTTTGTTTCCTCTTCAAGTAGCCCTAGGCACAGACTGTGGAAAAGCACTTTCATTGAGAGGTTTTGCCAAGCTTCTAAGAATTGACGAGTTTCCGAAATACCAGCAAATATTTTTTCACCCAATCTTGATGATACTTGGTGGTAATGATCAGTACACAAATCCCAATTGGCTCACCAAATTTTGTTCTTCTAGGTTGAAGCATTCGTCTACAGTAGCAGTTTTTATATTTAGGTTTCCCTCTGTTCTCTCCTATAAAGATAGATGAATTTGGAACTCTAAATCCAACATGGTTTGTAGTAGCCCTTGAAACTTGACAAAATAAAGGAGTTCTCAGTTTTTTCTCTATGGTTTGTTGCCTCTTAAAGTAGCAATAGGCACAGACTGTGGAAAGCACTTTCATTGAGATGGTTTGCCAAGCCTCTAAGAAATAACGAGTTTCCGAAACACCAGCAAATATTTTTTCACACAATCTTGGTGATACTTGGTGGTAATGATCAGTACATAAATCCCACTTGGCTCACCAAATTTTGTTCTTCTAGGTTGAAGCGTTCGTCTACAGTAGCAGTTTTTATATTTAGGTTTTTCTCTGTTCTCTCCTATATAGATAGATGAATTTGGAACTCTAAATCCATAATGGTTTGTAGTAGCTCTTTGAAACTTGACAAAATAAAGGAGTTCTCAGATTTGTCTCTATGGTTTGTTTCCTCTTCAAGTAGCAATAGGCACAGACTGTGGAAAAGCACTTTCATTGAGAGGGGTTGCCAAGCTTCTAAGAAATAACGAGTTTCCGAAATACCAGCAAATATTTTTTCACCCAATCTTGATGATACTTGGTGGTAATGATCAGTACACAAATCCCACTTGGCTCACCAAATTTTGTTCTTCTAGGTTGAAGCGTTCGTGTACAGTAGCAGTTTTTATATTTAGGTCTCCCTCTGTTCTCTCCTATACAGATAGATGAATTTGGAACTCTAAATCCAACATGGTTTGTAGTAGCTCTTTGAAACTTGACAAAATAAAGGAGTTCTCAGTTTTTTCGCTATGGTTTGTTTCCTCTTCAAGTAGCACTAGGCACAGACTGTGGAAAAGCACTTTCATTGAGAGGGGTTCCCAAGCTTCTAAGAAATCACGAGTTTCCGAAATACCAGCAAATATTTTTTCACCCAATCTTGATGATACTTGGTGGTAATGATCAGTACACAAATCCCACTTGGCTCACCAAATTTTGTTCTTCTAGGTTGAAGCGTTCGTCTACAGTAGCAGTTTTTATATTTAGGTTTCACTCTGTTCTCTCATATATAGATAGATGAATTTGGAACTCTAAAAAAACATGGTTTGTAGTAGCTCTTTGAAACTTGACAAAATAAAGGAGTTCTCAGTTTTGTCTCTATGGTTTGTTTCCTCTTCAATTAGCCCTAGGCACAGACTGTGGAAAGCACTTTCATTGAGATGGGTTGCCAAGCTTCTAAGAAATAACGAGTTTCCGAAATACCAGCAAATATTTTTTCACACAATCTTGTTGATACTTGGTGGTAATGATCAGTACACAAATCCCACTTGGCTCACCAAATTTTGTTCTTCTAGGTTGAAGCGTTTGTCTACAGTAGCAGTTTTTATATTTAGGTTCATCTGTTCTCTCCTATATAGATAGATGAATTTGTAACTCTCAATCCAACATGGTTTGTAGTAGCTCTTTGAAACTTGACAAAATAAAGGAGTTCTCAGTTTTGTCTCTATGGTTTGTTTCCTCTTCAAGTAGCCCTAGGCACACACTGTGGAAAGCACTTTCATTGAGAGTGGTTGCCAAGCTTCTACGAAATAACGAGTTTCCGAAATACCAGCAAATATTTTTTCACCCAATCTTGATGATACTTGGTGGTAATGATCAGTACACAAATCCCACTTGGCTCACCAAATTTTGTTTTTCTAGGTTGAAGCGTTTGTCTACAGTAGCAGTTTTTATATTTAGGTTTCCCTCTGTTCTCTCGCATATAGATAGATGAATTTGGAACTCTAAATCCAACATGGTTTGTAGTAGCTCTTTGAAACTTGACCAAAAAAGGAGTTCTCAGTTTTTTCGCTATGGTTTGTTTCCTCTTCAAGTAGCCCTAGGCACAGACTGTGGAAAAGCACTTTCATTGAGAGGGGTTCCCAAGCTTCCAAGAAATCACGAGTTTCTGAAATACCAGCAAATATTTTTTCACCCAATCTTAATGATACTTGGTGGTAATGATCAGTACACAAATCCCACTTGGCTCACCAAATTTTGTTCTTCGAGGTTGAAGCGTTCGTCTACAGTAGCAGTTTTTATATTTAGGTTTCCCTCTGTTCTCTCCTATATAGAAAGATGAATTTGGAACTCTAAATCCAACATGGTTTGTAGTAGCTCTTAGAAACTTGACAAAATCAAGGAGTTCTCAGATTTGTCTCTATGGTTTGTTTCCCCTTCAAGAAGTCCTAGGCACAGACTGTGGAAAAGCACTTTCATTGAGAGGTTTTGCCAAGCTTCTAAGAAATGACGAGTTTCCGAAATACCAGCAAATATTTTTTCACCCAATCTTGATGATACTTGGTGGTAATGATCAGTACACAAATCCCACTTGGCTCACCAAATTTTGTTCTTCTAGGTTGAAGCGTTCGTCTACAGTAGCAGTTTTTATATTTAGGTTTCCCTCTGTTCTCTCCTATAAAGATAGATGAATTTGGAACTCTAAATCCAACATGGTTTGTAGTAGCTCTTTGAAACTTGACAAAATAAAGGAGTTCTCAGTTTTTTCTCTATGGTTTGTTGCCTCTTAAAGTAGCCCTAGGCACAGACTGTGGAAAGCACTTTCATTGAGATGGTTTGCCAAGCCTCTAAGAAATAACGAGTTTCCGAAATACCAGCAAATATTTTTTCACACAATCTTGGTGATACTTGGTGGTAATGATCAGTACATAAATCCCACTTGGCTCACCAAATTTTGTTCTTCTAGGTTGAAGCGTTCGTCTACAGTGGCAGTTTTTATATTTAGGTTTCTCTCTGTTCTCTCCTATATAGATAGATGAATTTGGAACTCTAAATCCATAATGGTTTGTAGTAGCTCTTTGAAACTTGACAAAATAAAGGAGTTCTCAGATTTGTCTCTATGGTTTGTTTCCTCTTCAAGTAGCCCTAGGCACAGACTGTGGAAAAGCACTTTCATTGAGAGGGGTTGCCAAGCTTCTAAGAAATAACGAATTTCCGAAATACCAGCAAATATTTTTTCACCCAATCTTGATGATACTTGGTGGTAATGATCAGTACACAAATCCCACTTGGCTTACCAAATTTTGTTCTTCTAGGTTGAAGCGTTCGTCTACAGTAGCAGTTTTTATGTTTAGGTTTCCCTCTGTTCTCTCCTATATAGAAAGATGAATTTGGAACTCTAAATCCAACATGGTTTGTAGTAGCTCTTTGAAACTTGACAAAATAAAGGAGTTCTCAGTTTTGTCGCTATGGTTTGTTTCCTCTTCAAGTAGCCCTAGGCACAGACTGTGGAAAAGCACTTTCATTGAGAGGGGTTGCCAAGCTTCTAAGAAATCACGAGTTTCCGTAATACCAATAAATATTTTTTCACCCAATCTTGATGATACTTGTTGCTAACAATCAGTACACAAATCCCACTTGGCTCATCTAATTTAGTTCTTCTAGGTTGAAGCGTTCGTGTACAGTAGCATTTTTTATATTTAGGTTTCCCTCTGTTCTCTCCTATACAGATAGATGAATTTGGAACTCTAAATCCAACATGGTTTGTAGTACCTCTTTGAAACTTGACAAAATAAAGGAGTTCTCAGTTTTGTCTCTATGGTTTGTTTCCTCTTCAAGTAGCCCTAGGCACAGACTGTGGAAACCACTTTCATTGAGAGGGGTTGCCAAGCTTCTAAGAAATAACGTGTTTCCGAAATACCAGCAAATATTTTTTCACCCAATCTTGATAATACTTGGTGGTAATGATCAGTACACAAATCCCACTTGGCTCACCAAATTTTGTTCTTCTAGGTAGAAGCGTTCGTGTACAGTAGCAGTTTTTATATTTAGGTCTCCCTCTGTTCTCTCCTATACAGATAGATGAATTTGGAACTCTAAATCCAACATGGTTTGTAGTAGCTCTTTGAAACTTGACAAAATAAAGGAGTTCTCTGTTTTTTCGCTATGGTTTGTTTCCTCTTCAAGTAGCACTAGGCACAGACTGTGGAAAAGCACTTTCATTGAGAGGGGTTCCCAAGCTTCTAAGAAATCACGAGTTTCCGAAATACCAGCAAATATTTTTTCACCCAATCTTGATGATACTTGGTGATAATGATCAGTACACAAATCCCACTTGGCTCACCAAATTTTGTTCTTCTAGGTTGAAGCGTTCGTCTACAGTAGCAGTTTTTATATTTAGGTTTCACTCTGTTCTCTCATATATAGATAGATGAATTTGGAACTCTAAATCCAACATGGTTTGTAGTAGCTCTTTGAAACTTGACAAAATAAAGGAGTTCTCAGTTTTGTCTCTATGGTTTGTTTCCTCTTCACGTAGCCCTAGGCACAGACTGTGGAAAGCACTTTCATTGAGATGGGTTGCCAAGCTTCTAAGAAATAACGAGTTTCCGAAATACCAGCAAATATTTTTTCACACAATCTTGTTGATACTTGGTGGTAATGATCAGTACACAAATCCCACTTGGCTCACCAAATTTTGTTCTTCTAGGTAGAAGCGTTCGTGTACAGTAGCAGTTTTTATATTTAGGTCTCCCTCTGTTCTCTCCTATACAGATAGATGAATTTGGAACTCTAAATCCAACATGGTTTGTAGTAGCTCTTTGAAACTTGACAAAATAAAGGAGTTCTCTGTTTTTTCGCTATGGTTTGTTTCCTCTTCAAGTAGCACTAGGCACAGACTGTGGAAAAGCACTTTCATTGAGAGGGGTTCCCAAGCTTCTAAGAAATCACGAGTTTCCGAAATACCAGCAAATATTTTTTCACCCAATCTTGATGATACTTGGTGGTAATGATCAGTACACAAATCCCACTTGGCTCACCAAATTTTGTTCTTCTAGGTTGAAGCGTTCGTCTACAGTAGCAGTTTTTATATTTAGGTTTCACTCTGTTCTCTCATATATAGATAGATGAATTTGGAACTCTAAATCCAACATGGTTTGTAGTAGCTCTTTGAAACTTGACAAAATAAAGGAGTTCTCAGTTTTGTCTCTATGGTTTGTTTCCTCTTCACGTAGCCCTAGGCACAGACTGTGGAAAGCACTTTCATTGAGATGGGTTGCCAAGCTTCTAAGAAATAACGAGTTTCCGAAATACCAGCAAATATTTTTTCACACAATCTTGTTGATACTTGGTGGTAATGATCAGTACACAAATCCCACTTGGCTCACCAAATTTTGTTCTTCTAGGTTGAAGCGTTTGTCTACAGTAGCAGTTTTTATATTTAGGTTTCTCTTTGTTCTCTCCTATATAGATAGATGAATTTGGAACTCCAAATCCAACATGGTTTGTAGTAGCTCTTTGAAACTTGACAAAATAAAGGAGTTCTCAGTTTTGTCTCTATGGTTTGTTTCCTCTTCAAGTAGCCCTAGGCACAGACTGTGGAAAAGCACTTTCATTTAGAGGGGTTGCCAAGTCTACGAAATAACGAGTTTCCGAAATACCAGCAAATATTTTTTCACCCAATCTTGATGATACTTGGTGGTAATGATCAGTACACAAATCCCACTTGGCTCACCAAATTTAGTTCTTCTAGGTTGAAGCGTTCGTGTACAGTAGCATTTTTTATATTTAGGTTTCCCTCTATTCTCTCCTATACAGATAGATGAATTTGGAACTCTAAATCCAACATGGTTTGTAGTAGCTCTTTGAAACTTGACATAATAAAGGAGTTCTCAGTTTTGTCTCTATGGTTTGTTTCCTCTTCAAGTAGCCCTAGGCACACACTGTGGAAAGCACTTTCATTGAGAGGGGTTGCCAAGCTTCTACGAAATAACGAGTTTCCGAAATACCAGCAAATATTTTTTCACCCAATCTTGATAATACTTGGTGGTAATGATCAGTACACAAATCTCACTTGGCACACCAAATTTTGTTCTTCTAGGTTGAAGCGTTCGTCTACAGTAGCAGTTTTAATATTTAGGTTTCCCTCTGTTCTCTCCCATATAGATAGATGAATTTGGAACTCTAAATCCAACATGGTTTGTAGTAGCTCTTTGAAACTTGACAAAATAAAGGAGTTCTCAGTTTTGTCTCTATGGTTTGTTTCCTCTTCAAGTAGCCCTAGGCACAGACTGTGGAAAGCGCTTTCATTGAGAGGGGTTGCCAAGTCTACGAAATAACGAGTTTCCGAAATACCAGCAAATATTTTTTCACCCATTCTTGATGATACTTGGTGGTAATGATCAGTACACAAATCCCACTTGGCTCACCAAATTTTGTTCTTCTAGGTTGAAGCGTTCGTCTACAGTAGCAGTTTTTATATTTAGGTTTCCCTCTGTTCTCTCGCATATAGATAGATGAATTTGGAACTCTAAATCCAACATGGTTTGTAGTAGCTCTTTGAAACTTGACCAAAAAAAGGAGTTCTCAGTTTTTTCGCTATGGTTTGTTTCCTCTTCAAGTAGCCCTAGGCACAGACTGTGGAAAAGCACTTTCATTGAGAGGGGTTCCCAAGCTTCCAAGAAATCACGAGTTTCTGAAATACCAGCAAATATTTTTTCACCCAATCTTAATGATACTTGGTGGTAATGATCAGTACACAAATCCCACTTGGCTCACCAAATTTAGTTCTTCTAGGTTGAAGCGTTCGTGTACAGTAGCAGTTTTTATATTTAGGTCTCCCTCTGTTCTCTCCTATACAGATAGATGAATTTGGAACTCTAAATCCAACATGGTTTGTAGTAGATCTTTGAAACTTGACAAAATAAAGGAGTTCTCAGTTTTTTCGCTATGGTTTGTTTCCTCTTCAAGTAGCACTAGGCACAGACTGTGGAAAAGCCCTTTCATTGAGAGGGGTTCCCAAGCTTCTAAGAAATCACGAGTTTCCGAAATACCAGCAAATATTTTTTCACCCAATCTTGATGATACTTGTTGCTAATGATCAGTACACAAATCCCACTTGGCTCACCAAATTTTGTTCTTCTAGGTTGAAGCGTTCGTGTACAGTAGCAGTTTTTATATTTAGGTCTCCCTCTGTTCTCTCCTATACAGATAGATGAATTTGGAACTCTAAATCCAACATGGTTTGTAGTAGCTCTTTGAAACTTGACAAAATAAAGGAGTTCTCAGTTTTTTCGCTATGGTTTGTTTCCTCTTCAAGTAGCACTAGGCACAGACTGTGGAAAAGCCCTTTCATTGAGAGGGATTCCCAAGCTTCTAAGAAATCACGAGTTTCCGAAATACCAGCAAATATTTTTTCACCCAATCTTGATGATACTTGGTGGTAATGATCAGTACACAAATCCCACTTGGTTCACCAAATTTTGTTCTTCTAGGTTGAAGCGTTCGTCTACAGTAGCAGTTTTTATATTTACGTTTCACTCTGTTCTCTCATATATAGATAGATGAATTTGGAACTCTAAATCCAACATGGTTTGTAGTAGCTCTTTGAAACTTGACAAAATAAAGGAGTTCTCAGTTTTGTCTCTATGGTTTGTTTCCTCTTCAATTAGCCCTAGGCACAGACTGTGGAAAGCACTTTCATTGAGATGGGTTGCCAAGCTTCTAAGAAATAACGAGTTTCCGAAATACCAGCAAATATTTTTTCACACAATCTTGTTGATACTTGGTGGTAATGATCAGTACACAAATCCAACTTGGCTCACCAAATTTTGTTTTTCTAGGTTGAAGCGTTCGTCTACAGTAGCAGTTTTTATATTTAGGTTTCCCTCTGTTCTCTCGCATATAGATAGATGAATTTGGAACTCTAAATCCAACATGGTTTGTAGTAGCTCTTTGAAACTTGACCAAAAAAAGGAGTTCTCAGTTTTTTCGCTATGGTTTGTTTCCTCTTCAAGTAGCCCGAGGCACAGACTGTGGAAAAGCACTTTCATTGAGAGGGGTTCCCAAGCTTCCAAGAAATCACGAGTTTCTGAAATACCAGCAAATATTTTTTCACCCAATCTTAATGATACTTGGTGGTAATGATCAGTACACAAATCCCACTTGGCTCACCAATTTTGTTCTTCTAGGTTGAAGCGTTCGTCTACAGTAGCAGTTTTTATATTTAGGTTTCTCTCTGTTCTCTCCTATATAGATAGATGAATTTGGAACTCTAAATCCAACATGGTTTGTAGTAGCTCTTTGAAACTTGACAAAATAAAGGAGTTCTCAGATTTGTCTCTATGGTGTGTTTCCTCTTCACGTAGCCCAAGGCACAGACTGTGGAAAAGCACTTTCATTGAGAGGGGTTGCCAAGTTTCTAAGAACTAACGAGTTTCCGAAATACCAGCAAATATTTTTTCACCCAATCTTGATGATACTTGTTGCTAATGATCAGTACACAAATCCCACTTGGCTCACCAAATTTTGTTCTTCTAGGTTGAAGCGTTCGTGTACAGTAGCAGTTTTTATATTTAGGTCTCCCTCTGTTCTCTCCTATACAGATAGATGAATTTGGAACTCTAAATCCAACATGGTTTGTAGTAGCTCTTTGAAAATTGACAAAATAAAGGAGTTCTCAGTTTTTTCGCTATGGTTTGTTTCCTCTTCAAGTAGCACTAGGCACAGACTGTGGAAAAGCCCTTTCATTGAGAGGGGTTCCCAAGCTTCTAAGAAATCACGAGTTTCCGAAATACCAGCAAATATTTTTTCACCCAATCTTGATGATACTTGGTGGTAATGATCAGTACACAAATCCCACTTGGTTCACCAAATTTTGTTCTTCTAGGTTGAAGCATTCGTCTACAGTAACAGTTTTTATATTTAGGATTCACTCTGTTCTCTCCTATACAGATAGATGAATTTGGAACTCTAAATACAACATGGTTTGTAGTAGCTCTTTGAAACTTGAGAAAATAAATGAGTTCTCAGTTTTGTCTCTATGGTTTGTTTCCTGTTCAAGTAGCCCTAGGCACAGAATCTGGAAAAGCACTTTCATTGAGAGGGGTTGCCAAGCTTCTAAGAAATTACGAGATTCCGAAATACCAGCAAATATTTTTTCACCCAATCTTGATGATACTTGGTGCTAATGAGCAGTACACAAATCACACTTGGCTCACCAAATTTTGTTCTTCTAGGTTGAAGCGTTCGTCTACAGTAGCAGTTTTTATATTTAGGTTTCCCTCTGTTTTCTCATATATAGATAGATGAATTTGGAACTCTAAATCCAACATGGTTTGTAGTAGCTCTTTGAAACTTGACAAAATAAAGGAGTTCTCAGATTTGTCTCTATGGTTTGTTTCCTCTACAAGTAGCCCTAGGCACAGACTGTGGAAAAGCACTTTCATTGAGAGGGGTTGCCAAGCTTCTAAGAAATCACGAGTTTCCGAAATACCAATAAATATTTTTTCACCCAATCTTGATGATACTTGTTGCTAATAATCAGTACACAAATCCCACTTGGTTCACCAAATTTAGTTCTTCTAGGTTGAAGCGTTCGTGTACAGTAGCATTTTTTATATTTAGGTTTCCCTCTGTTCTCTCCTATACAGATAAATGAATTTGGAACTCTAAATCCAACATGGTTTGTAGTAGCTCTTTGAAACTTGACATAATAAAGGAGTTTTCAGTTTTGTCTCTATGGTTTGTTTCCTCTTCAAGTAGCCCTAGGCACACACTGTGGAAAGCACTTTCATTGAGAGGGGTTGCCAAGCTTCTACGAAATAACGAGTTTCCGAAATACCAGCAAATATTTTTTCACCCAATCTTGATAATACTTGGTGGTAATGATCAGTACACAAATCTCACTTGGCACACCAAATTTTGTTCTTCAATGTTGAAGCGTTCGTCTACAGTAGCAGTTTTTATATTTAGGTTTCCCTCTGTTCTCTCCCATATAGATAGATGAATTTGGAACTCTAAATCCAACATGGTTTGTAGTAGCTCTTTGAAACTTGACAAAATAAAGGAGTTCTCAGTTTTGTCTCTATGGTTTGTTTCCTCTTCACGTAGCCCAAGGCACAGACTGTGGAAAAGCACTTTCATTGAGAGGGGTTGCCAAGCTTCTACGAAATAACGAGTTTCCGAAATACCAGCAAATATTTTTTCACCCAATCTTGATGATACTTGTTGCTAATGATCAGTACACAAATCCCACTTGGCTCACCAAATTTTGTTCTTCTAGGTTGAAGCGTTCGTGTACAGTAGCAGTTTTTATATTTAGGTCTCCCTCTGTTCTCTCCTATACAGATAGATGAATTTGGAACTCTAAATCCAACATGGTTTGTAGTAGCTCTTTGAAACTTGACAAAATAAATGAGTTCTCAGTTTTTTCGCTATGGTTTGTTTCCTCTTCAAGTAGCACTAGGCACAGACTGTGGAAAAGCCCTTTCATTGAGAGGGGTTCCCAAGCTTCTAAGAAATCACGAGTTTCCGAAATACCAGCAAATATTTTTTCACACAATCTTGTTGATACTTGGTGGTAATGATCAGTACACAAATCCCACTTGGCTCAACAAATTTTGTTCTTCTAGGTTGAAGCGTTTGTCTACAGTAGCAGTTTTTATATTTAGGTTTCTCTTTGTTCTCTCCTATATAGATAGATGAATTTGGAACTCTAAATCCAACATGGTTTGTAGTAGCTCTTTGAAACTTGGCAAAATAAAAAAGTTCTCAGTTTTGTCTCTATGGTTTGTTTCCTCTTCAAGTAGCCCTAGGCACAGACTGTGGAAAAGCACTTTCATTGAGAGGGGTTGCCAAGCTTCTAAGAAATAACGAGTTTCCGAAATACCAGCAAATATTTTTTCACCCAATCTTGATGATACTTGTTGCTAATGATCAGTACACAAATCCCACTTGGCTCACCAAATTTTGTTCTTCTAGGTTGAAGCGTTCGTGTACAGTAGCAGTTTTTATATTAAGGTTTCCCTCTGTTCTCTCCTATACAGATAGATGAATTTGGAACTCTAAATCCAACATGGTTTTTAGTAGCTCTTTGAAACTTGAGAAAATAAATGAGTTCTCAGTTTTGTCTCTATGGTTTGTTTCCTGTTCAAGTAGCCCTAGGCACAGAATCTGGAAAAGCACATTCATTGAGAGGGGTTGCCAAGCTTCTAAGAAATTACGAGTTTCCAAAATACCAGCAAATATTTTTTCACCCAATCTTGATGATACTTGGTGCTAATGATCAGTACACAAATCACACTTGGCTCACCAAATTTTGTTCTTCTAGGTTGAAGCGTTCGTCTACAGTAGCAGTTTTTATATTTAGGTTTCCCTCTGTTCTCTCATATATAGATAGATGAATTTGGAACTCTAAATCCAACATGGTTTGTAGTAGCTCTTTGAAACTTGACAAAATAAAGGAGTTCTCAGATTTGTCTCTATGGTTTGTTTCCTCTTCAAGTAGCCCTAGGCACAGACTGTGGAAAAGCACTTTCATTGAGAGGGGTTGCCAAGATTCTAAGAAATAACGAGTTTCCGAAATACCAGCAAATATTTTTTCAACCAATCTTGATGATACTTCGTGGTAATGATCAGTACACAAATCCCACTTGGCTCACCAAATTTTGTTCTTCTAGGTTGAAACATTCGTCTACAGTAGCAGTTTTTATATTTAGGTTTCCCTCTGTTCTCTCCTATATAGATAGATGAATTTGGAACTCTAAATCCAACATGGTTTGTAGTAACTCTTTGAAACTTGACAAAATAAAGGATTTCTCAGCTTTATCTCTATGGTTTGTTTCCTCTTAAAGTAGTCCTAGGCACAGACTGTGGAAAGCACTTTCATTGAGATGGTTTGCCAAGCTTCTAAGAAATAACGAGTTTCCGAAATACCAGCAAATATTTTTTCACACAATCTTATTGATCCTTGCTGGTAATGATCAGTACATAAATCCCACGTGGCTCACCAAATTTTGTTCTTCTAGTTTGAAGCGTTCGTCTACAGTAGCAGTTTTTATATTTAGGTTTCTCTCTGTTCTCTCATATATAGATAGATGAATTTGGAACTCTAAATCCAACATGGTTTGTAGTAGCTTTTTGAAACTTGACAAAATAAAGGAGTTCTCAGATTTGTCTCTATGGTTTGTTTCCTCTTCAAGTAGCCCTAGGCACAGACTGTGGAAAAGCACTTTCATTGAGAGGGGTTGCCAAGATTCTAAGAAATAACGAGTTTCCGAAATACCAGCAAATATTTTTTCAACCCATCTTGATGATACTTCGTGGTAATGATCAGTACACAAATCCCACTTGGCTCACCAAATTTTGTTCTTCTAGGTTGAAACATTCGTCTACAGTAGCAGTTTTTATATTTAGGTTTCCCTCTGTTCTCTCCTATATAGATAGATGAATTTGGAACTCTAAATCCAACATGGTTTGTAGTAACTCTTTGAAACTTGACAAAATAAAGGATTTCTCAGCTTTATCTCTATGGTTTGTTTCCTCTTAAAGTAGTCCTAGGCACAGACTGTGGAAAGCACTTTCATTGAGATGGTTCGCCAAGCTTCTAAGAAATAACGAGTTTCCGAAATACCAGCAAATATTTTTTCACACAATCTTATTGATCCTTGCTGGTAATGATCAGTACATAAATCCCACTTGGCTCACCAAATTTTGTTCTTCTAGTTTGAAGCGTTCGTCTACAGTAGCAGTTTTTATATTTAGGTTTCTCTCTGTTCTCTCTATATAGATAGATGAATTTGGAACTCTAAATCCATAATGGTTTGTAGTAGCTCTTTGAAACTTGAGAAAATAAATGAGTTCTCAGTTTTGTCTCTATGGTTTGTTTCCTGTTCAAGTAGCCCTAGGCACAGAATCTGGAAAAGCACTTTCATTGAGAGGGGTTGCCAAGCTTCTAAGAAATTACGAGTTTCCGAAATACCAGCAAATATTTTTTCACCCAATCTTGATGATACTTGGTGGTAATGAGCAGTACACAAATCACACTTGGCTCACCAAATTTTGTTCTTCTAGGTTGAAGCGTTCGTCTACAGTAGCAGTTTTTATATTTAGGTTTCCCTCTGTTTTCTCATATATAGATAGATGAATTTGGAACTCTAAATCCAACATGGTTTGTAGTAGCTCTTTGAAACTTGACAATATAAAGGAGTTCTCAGTTTTGTCCCTATGGTTTGTTTCCTCTTCAAGTAGCCCTAGGCACAGACTGTGGAAAAGCACTTTCATTGAGAGGGGTTGCCAAGCTTCTAAGAAATAACGAGTTTCTGAAATACCAGCAAATATTTTTTCACACAATCTTGTTGATACTTGGTGGTAATGATCAGTACACAAATCCCACTTGGCTCAACAAATTTTGTTCTTCTAGGTTGAAGCGTTTGTCTACAGTAGCAGTTTTTATATTTAGGTTTCTCTTTGTTCTCTCCTATATAGATAGATGAATTTGGAACTCTAAATCCAACATGGTTTGTAGTAGCTCTTTGAAACTTGGCAAAATAAAAAAGTTCTCAGTTTTGTCTCTATGGTTTGTTTCCTCTTCAAGTAGCCCTAGGCACAGACTGTGGAAAAGCACTTTCATTGAGAGGGGTTGCCAAGCTTCTAAGAAATAACGAGTTTCCGAAATACCAGCAAATATTTTTTCACCCAATCTTGATGATACTTGTTGCTAATGATCAGTACACAAATCCCACTTGGCTCACCAAATTTTGTTCTTCTAGGTTGAAGCGTTCGTGTACAGTAGCAGTTTTTATATTAAGGTTTCCCTCTGTTCTCTCCTATACAGATAGATGAATTTGGAACTCTAAATCCAACATGGTTTTTAGTAGCTCTTTGAAACTTGAGAAAATAAATGAGTTCTCAGTTTTGTCTCTATGGTTTGTTTCCTGTTCAAGTAGCCCTAGGCACAGAATCTGGAAAAGCACATTCATTGAGAGGGGTTGCCAAGCTTCTAAGAAATTACGAGTTTCCAAAATACCAGCAAATATTTTTTCACCCAATCTTGATGATACTTGGTGCTAATGATCAGTACACAAATCACACTTGGCTCACCAAATTTTGTTCTTCTAGGTTGAAGCGTTCGTCTACAGTAGCAGTTTTTATATTTAGGTTTCCCTCTGTTCTCTCATATATAGATAGATGAATTTGGAACTCTAAATCCAACATGGTTTGTAGTAGCTCTTTGAAACTTGACAAAATAAAGGAGTTCTCAGATTTGTCTCTATGGTTTGTTTCCTCTTCAAGTAGCCCTAGGCACAGACTGTGGAAAAGCACTTTCATTGAGAGGGGTTGCCAAGATTCTAAGAAATAACGAGTTTCCGAAATACCAGCAAATATTTTTTCAACCAATCTTGATGATACTTCGTGGTAATGATCAGTACACAAATCCCACTTGGCTCACCAAATTTTGTTCTTCTAGGTTGAAACATTCGTCTACAGTAGCAGTTTTTATATTTAGGTTTCCCTCTGTTCTCTCCTATATAGATAGATGAATTTGGAACTCTAAATCCAACATGGTTTGTAGTAACTCTTTGAAACTTGACAAAATAAAGGATTTCTCAGCTTTATCTCTATGGTTTGTTTCCTCTTAAAGTAGTCCTAGGCACAGACTGTGGAAAGCACTTTCATTGAGATGGTTTGCCAAGCTTCTAAGGAAATAACGAGTTTCCGAAATACCAGCAAATATTTTTTCACACAATCTTATTGATCCTTGCTGGTAATGATCAGTACATAAATCCCACGTGGCTCACCAAATTTTGTTCTTCTAGTTTGAAGCGTTCGTCTACAGTAGCAGTTTTTATATTTAGGTTTCTCTCTGTTCTCTCATATATAGATAGATGAATTTGGAACTCTAAATCCAACATGGTTTGTAGTAGCTTTTTGAAACTTGACAAAATAAAGGAGTTCTCAGATTTGTCTCTATGGTTTGTTTCCTCTTCAAGTAGCCCTAGGCACAGACTGTGGAAAAGCACTTTCATTGAGAGGGGTTGCCAAGATTCTAAGAAATAACGAGTTTCCGAAATACCAGCAAATATTTTTTCAACCCATCTTGATGATACTTCGTGGTAATGATCAGTACACAAATCCCACTTGGCTCACCAAATTTTGTTCTTCTAGGTTGAAACATTCGTCTACAGTAGCAGTTTTTATATTTAGGTTTCCCTCTGTTCTCTCCTATATAGATAGATGAATTTGGAACTCTAAATCCAACATGGTTTGTAGTAACTCTTTGAAACTTGACAAAATAAAGGATTTCTCAGCTTTATCTCTATGGTTTGTTTCCTCTTAAAGTAGTCCTAGGCACAGACTGTGGAAAGCACTTTCATTGAGATGGTTCGCCAAGCTTCTAAGAAATAACGAGTTTCCGAAATACCAGCAAATATTTTTTCACACAATCTTATTGATCCTTGCTGGTAATGATCAGTACATAATCCCACTTGGCTCACCAAATTTTGTTCTTCTAGTTTGAAGCGTTCGTCTACAGTAGCAGTTTTTATATTTAGGTTTCTCTCTGTTCTCTCTATATAGATAGATGAATTTGGAACTCTAAATCCATAATGGTTTGTAGTAGCTCTTTGAAACTTGAGAAAATAAATGAGTTCTCAGTTTTGTCTCTATGGTTTGTTTCCTGTTCATGTAGCCCTAGGCACAGAATCTGGAAAAGCACTTTCATTGAGAGGGGTTGCCAAGCTTCTAAGAAATTACGAGTTTCCGAAATACCAGCAAATATTTTTTCACCCAATCTTGATGATACTTGGTGGTAATGAGCAGTACACAAATCACACTTGGCTCACCAAATTTTGTTCTTCTAGGTTGAAGCGTTCGTCTACAGTAGCAGTTTTTATATTTAGGTTTCCCTCTGTTTTCTCATATATAGATAGATGAATTTGGAACTCTAAATCCAACATGGTTTGTAGTAGCTCTTTGAAACTTGACAAAATAAAGGAGTTCTCAGATTTGTCTCTATGGTTTGTTTCCTCTTCAAGTAGCCCTAGGCACAGACTGTGGAAAAGCACTTTCATTGAGAGGGGTTGCCAAGCTTCTAAGAAATCACGAGTTTCCGAAATACCAATAAATATTTTTTCACCCAATCTTGATGATACTTGTTGCTAATAATCAGTACACAAATCCCACTTGGTTCACCAAATTTAGTTCTTCTAGGTTGAAGCGTTCGTGTACAGTAGCATTTTTTATATTTAGGTTTCCCTCTGTTCTCTCCTATACAGATAGATGAATTTGGAACTCTAAATCCAACATGGTTTGTAGTAGCTCTTTGAAACTTGACATAATAAAGGAGTTCTCAGTTTTTTCTCTATGGTTTGTTTCCTTTTCAAGTAGCCCTAGGCACACACTGTGGAAAGCACTTTCATTGAGAGGGGTTGCCAAGCTTCTACGAAATAACGAGTTTCCGAAATACCAGCAAATATTTTTTCACAAAATCTTGATAATACTTGGTGGTAATGATCAGTACACAAATCTCACTTGGCACACCAAATTTTGTTCTTCTAGGTTGAAGCGTTCGTCTACAGTAGCAGTTTTTATATTTAGGTTTCCTCTGTTCTCTCCCATATAGATAGATGAATTTGGAACTCTAAATCCAACATGGTTTGTAGTAGCTCTTTGAAACTTGACAAAATAAAGGAGTTCTCAGTTTTGTCTCTATGGTTTGTTTCCTCTTCAAGTAGCCCTAGGCACAGACTGTGGAAAGCGCTTTCATTGAGAGGGGTTGCCAAGTCTACGAAATAACGAGTTTCCGAAATACCAGCAAATATTTTTTCACCCATTCTTGATGATACTTGGTGGTAATGATCAGTACACAAATCCCACTTGGCTCACCAAATTTTGTT